>NC_068425.1:9384067-9519067 GCF_023373465.1 Oncorhynchus keta | reverse complement strand
TTGGATCAATAGTGTATTCTATGGATTCCAGGAGCAAGTATGGGCACACTCAATCCGGAAACACAGCACCCTGCATCCCTCGGCTGGTTTGCATTTGAAGCTAAGTAGGGTCAGTCCCTGGATGGAAGACCAGATGTGGCTGGAAATTGTGAAAAATGTCAAGTGAAAAAAACATGTAAGGTGGATATTTTTTTTACATGTGAAACTTCACACGTTTCTGAAAAACACTCGTCTGACTCATGTGAAAATGTCATATGTGGAATATACACTACCGTTCAAAAGTTTGGGCTCACTTAGAAATGTCTGAAAGAAATGTTTGAATGAAAAGCTAATTTTGTGTCCATTAAAATAACATCAAATTGATCAGAAAAACAGTGTAGACATTGTTAATGTTGCAAATGACTATTGTAGCTGGAAACGGCAGATTTTTGTTATGGAATACCTACATAGGCTTACAGAGGCCCATTATCAGCAACCATCACTCCTGTGTTCCAGTGGCACGTTGTGTTAGCTAATCCAAACACCAGTCTCAACGTCAACAGTGAAGAGGTGTCTCTGGGATGCTGGCCTTCTTGGCAGAGTTGCAAAGAAGAAGCAATATCTCAGACTGGCCAATAGAAATAAAAGATTAAGATGGACAAAAGAACACAGACACTGGACAGAGAAACTCTAGAAGGTCGGCATCCCGGAGTCGCCTCATCACTGTTGACATTGAGACTGGTGTTTTGCGGGTACTATCTAATGAAGCTGCCAGTTGAGTGACTTGTGAGGCGTCTGTTTCTCAAACTAGACACTCTAATGCACTGGGGCCTCCCACTCCTCTTTCTATTATGGTTAGAGCCAGTTTGCGCTGTTCTGTGAAGGGAGTAGTACACAGCGTTGTATGAGATCTTCAGTTTCTTGGCAGTTTCTTGGCAATTTCTCGCATGGAATAGCCTTAATTTCTCAGAACTTTCAGAAGAAAGGTCTTTGTTTCTGGCAATTTTGAGCTTGTAATCGAACCCACAAATGCTCATGCTTCAGATACTCAACTAGTCTAAAGAAGGCCAGTTTTATTGCTTCTTAAATCAGTACAACGGGTTTCAGCTGTGCTAACATTACAAAATAGTTTTCTAATGATAAATTAGCCTTTTAAAATGATGAACTTGGATTAGCTAACACAACGTGCCATTGGAACACAGTAGTGATTGTTCAGATGATTTTTCATGTTTTTTGTTGTTGTTGTAAGGTTTGGTATTCTGATGACAGTCCAGGTATCTTCCAGTAAGACAGATGTGCTGTTGGAAATCCTGCTACTAATACCAGTATTCGGGATAACAGCACATTTTGTTATTTCGTTTGCTGTGAGCATTTTTGAGTATGTGTGTGTGTGTGTGTGTGTGTGTGTGTGTGTGTGTGTGTGTGTGTGTGTGTGTGTGTGTGTGTGTGTGTGTGTGTGTGTGTGTGTGTGTGTGTGTGTGTGTGTGTGTGTGTGTGCGTGTGTGTGTCTGTGTGTGTGTGTGTCGTGTGTGTGTCTGTGTGTGTGTGTGTGTGTGGGGGGCTGAAGTCCTCACAAGCGTCTGCTAAATGACTTAAATGTAAATGGATAGTAAAATCTTATCACCCCTTAAAAAAGTGCTTTCTGGACCGTTTTTCGAAATTCTTTCGATTTTTCTTGTCAATTACACATGTGTAAGATCAATTTGCCGGTCCCCACAAGGGAAAAGGCTATTTTTAGCTTAGGGGTTATGTTTAGGACAGTGGGGGCTCTTCAGGACCATTCTCCTCAATGAATTTAAGAAAAACAATGTAAACATTAAAAAGCTAGTTTCTCTCCACCTCTGGGTACATTGACTTCAAAACCAAACCTAGGAGGCTCATGGTTCTCTTCCGCTTCCATAGACCTACGCAGTAATTATTGAATGGGAATTGTTTGGTCCCTGCAAGGATAGTAAAACAAAAGTGTGTGTGTGTCTAGTTTTACTATCCTTGTTGGGACCAAACAATTCTCATTCATGTTGTCAAGGAAAATGTTGCTGTTCCCCACAAGGAAAAATTTCATTTTAGGCTTAGGGGTTAGGTTTAGGGTTAGGAAGACAATTAGGGTTAGGGTTAGAATTAGTTAGGTTTGGGGTTAGGGTTAGGTTTGGGGTTAGGTTAAGGGTTAGAGTTAGGCTTAGGGTTAGAGGTTAGGGAAAATAGGATTTTGTTTGGTCCCTACAAGGATAGTAAAACAAACGTGTGTGTGTGTGTGTGTGTGTGTGTGTGTGTGTGTGTGTGTGTGTGAGGCAGGAAGGATTGTGTGCATGAGTGTCTGTCAAGTCATCTCTCTTCTATCCCTGGCGTTGTTTCCATTTTCGTAACACATCCCCAGTCAGCCAGCTGTCCAGGTGGACATTTTGAGTGGTGCTACCTGCAGGCTTGTTGGATTTCCAGTCATTTCATTGGAGTCGGTCCACTCCATTGGTCGAGGATGCTCTGCAGGATGTTATGTACTTCAGAAAAAGTAAAATATGTCCAGAGATCTCTCCAGTAGATAACAGGTATAAAGCTGCCGTGTTTTGAGACAGTAGTTTTATTGGTCTGTGTGAATTTGAGATTGATTTGTACCGTATTGGGACTAGAGGTCAATTTGATGTAAAAAGTACTATCTTTTTATGGCTACTGTTTGTCTCAGGTACCTTGAGGGCATTATTCAAATGTAACATTTATCCTGGGGGGTGTGTGTTGTGATGTGTTTATGTGTGTGTGTGTGTGTGTGTGTGTGTGTGTGTGTGTGTGTGTGTGTGTGTGTGTGTGTGTGTGTGTGTGTGTGTGTGTGTGTGTGTGTGTGTGTGTGTGTGTGTGTGTGTGTGTGTGTGTGTGTGTGTGTGTGTGTGATTAACAAAGACAGTGTGCCCTGCAATCGATGTGAGGTGAACTGAGGCCATGGTCAACTCTGCCTCGCTCACATAAAAATTCCACCAGAAACACATACATCCCTCCTCCATAACCCTGAGGTGCCTGCAGACCCCTGCAGAGTGGAGAGGGATTACCCTTCTCCGGTGGTGTTTCGTACCAGTTTGAGGTGCATCAGTAAGACAGGTATTGATTGGTTAGTTCGATCTGTGATCTGTTTATGCTGAGTGGATCTGTACATCCCCAGAGACCTGTGTGATACAAACAGATTGCATCCCAAATGGCACCCTATTCCCTATATATATATATATTTTTTTACCTTTATTTAACTAGGCAAGTCAGTTAAGAACAAATTCTTATTTTCAATGACGGCCTAGGAACAGTGGGTTAACTGCCTGTTCAGGGGCAGAACGACAGATTTGTACCTTGTCAGCTCGGGGGTTTGAACTTGCAATTTCCCGAAGACGAGCCCAACGCTCTAATCACTAGGCTAATGCATATACTTTTGACCAAGTATGTCAGCCTGGACTCAGGAGTAGACGTCATATTGTACAAATCCAGGACACTCAAATAAGTGGTATGTGTCATGTTTGGTATCGTATTATGTATTGGATAATTTGTGGATGTCCATCATCCATTTCGTATGATATATTACGAATTACGATCTGTTGTGGCTAACGTTGGCTAGGTGGCAAACACTAATGTTAGCTAAGTGGCTAACATTAACTAGGCTAGGGGTTAAGGTTAGGGTTAAAGGGCTAAGGTTAGGGTTCGGGTTAGGGGAAGGGTTAGCTAACATGCTAAGTAGTTGCAAAGTAGCTAAAAGTGAATAAGTAGAGTGGTTGCAAAAATGTGATAATTAGTTAAAATGCTCAAGTTAAGACTCAAACACCCAGCCTTTGGGTTTTTAGATGTTAGCGTTATACAACTACTCATCCACCTCGATCAACCACACTAATTTCATTTTTGCCTTAAGTAACCTTCTGTCTTATGTACCAAACGTACCAGTCTCCTAGATTTTCATTGACTATGTTATGTTTTAATCAATGAGACCAGTAATGCACTACTACTTTTTCTGTAAGAGTAGATTTGCATTGATCTGGTTTATGTGGGGTTTTTTGTAATCATTTCTTGGCTGTTTCCATTAGGTTTTGCTTAGCTTTAGGTTTTACATCTAGCCCTAATCAGAGCTGAAGTATGGGAGGTTCAGCCAAGTTCAAGCTACAATTTAGAATAGCAAATAGAAAGAAATCTTTACAACCATTGAATCAATATGTTTTGACCATGACAGTTTATAATCTTAGGTTATACCAAGTAATTGAGTCACCTCAACTTGCTCAACAGCTGCACCATTCGTTACCAGATTCAGCTGAGGTCTAGAACTGGAGGTCTGGAATGATTTGTACCAAATACAATGCTCTTAGATTTTGAGAGGACCAGTTAATTACTGGCCACCCATTCGAAAACTGACTGCAAAATTAGGGATAAACCTCCATCACTGCAGGGCAGACAGGCTCCCAGATTGCCATGGTGACTGTCGTGTCGTTGGACGGAAGCTGTCGTTTCGTTTGTTTCCGCTTGAGGAATGTTGCAGCTAGAATTGTTGTGGTGAGGGTTGACATAATTGGCCCTCTGTGTGCCTGCGTGTGCCTGCGTGTGCCTGTGTGTGTGTGTGTGTGTGTGTGTGTGTGTGTGTGTGTGTGTGTGTGTGTGTGTGTGTGTGTGTGTGTGTGTGTGTGTGTGTGTGTGTGTGTGTGTGTGTGTGTGTGTGTGTGTGTGTGTGTGTGTGAGAGAGAGAGAGATCCTTTCCTTCCTCCTCCATATGGTGTGTGTGAAGCAGTGGCGGATGGTGCCCTTTATGAGGGAGGATGATACATCTTATTTCTATTACAGCATTTTGTATGACTGCCATTCATATTCCATTGCCCTGGCTCACTGTAACATTGATAGGTTTATGCTACTACATGTACCCATCATGAGGTTGCTACAACCTAGCCTATGAATGAAAGTTCACAACGTATGTGAACAGGTCAAGAGAATTTTGAGCAATCAAGGTGACAGACTGTGACACATTCAATATCGCCTGCATAGTCTTGCCTGCATCTAGTTGATCTAGGGTGTAATCATTAGTCCAACAGTTGCAAATGTGAGTTTCTATTGGACAGATATGTTTATCCCCATTTCTTTCCATTTGCTTCAGTTTAAGAAACGTTTTTCAACAGAATCGGCAGAATTAATGCACCCCTGATGACACGCAAACACAGTTCCATTTCACAGCAGTGACATAAAAACAGCTGGATCACTTTGCTCATTTTATATATAATTGCTTCTTGCAACTTTCTACGTGCTCTCTTCCCCTCATTTTCCCTACGCTTGTGGACTTTAGTGTACAACACATTAGCTGTCTGTAACCAGGTGAAAAACACTTTCCAAGCCAAACCTTCATATCATTACCGCTAACCGCTACACACGGCCTACATTATTGTCATGTTAACATATCTACTATAACTAACGTATTAGTAAACCCACTACAATAATACAGTACATCGAACAGTCAGCAAGCAGTTTAGCAGTTACACCGGCAGGCTCAGGTGGCAATAAATTAATAAAACCTTGACTTGAATGAGTTCCAATGTTGGATAGCCATAGCCAGCTAGCTAACATTGCATCCCTCTATGTTTGAGCCAGGTGTTTGGGTAGGCTACACTAGCTAGCTGAATTCGCTAGCTAAGTGAGAATGAAAGTTTGAAAAAATACAACCAACTATAGCTAGCTCTCTCTGTCTCTCCTGCTTCTCCTTAATTTTGGAATAAATTAATTTGATAAAAAATGTTCAACTATTGTCTTTCTCTGTTTGAGTCAACTACTAACCACATTGTATACACTGCAGTGCTAGAGAGCTGTAGCTTATGCTTTCAGTACTAGATTAATTCTCTGATCGTTTGATTGGGTGGACAACATGTCAGTTCATGCTGCAAGAACTCTGATCGGTTGGAGTACGTTCTCCGGAAGTTGTCATAATTACTGTGTAAGTCTATGGAAGGGAGAGAACCATGAGCCTCCTAGGTTTTGTATTGAAGTCAATGTACCCAGAGGAGGACTGAAGCAAGCTCTCCACCGTTACACCATGGTGCTACACTACAGAGTGCTGCTGAGGCTACTGTAGACCTTCATTGCAAAAATGTGTGTTTTAATCAATTATTTGGTGACATGAATATCTTTAGTATAGTTTTATCTTAGTCAAGATTTATCTTAAAAACTTTTTTGATTCAATTTTTTCTTTCACTGAGGAGGGGTCCTACCCTTCCTCCTCTGAGGAGCCTCCACTAGTATGAAGTGCATGTTTATGTGTGACATCTCTCCCTTCCTCCCCCTTCTTCACACTCGTGATTCATTCAGACTCACACTGGCAGATTGTACACTTCAGCAAGCAATTGTTTAAAAAGGAACTAAACCGGAAAACCAAAAACTTGGTTGAAAACAGCCTATGTGGCATTGGTAGTAATCTATTCTAGTCCCCAAATTGACTGAAAAGTGTAAATAGGGTAACTTTGGTCATAAAGTCAGTATTTTACAATACTAGAATGTCTGAGATTTAGAGGATTGAGGATGTCTCCGACTTCTTGGCATATTTCAGGGTTGGGTTTGATTGCAAGTAATTCCAAATAACATGTGGGTGTTAGTTCATAAATTCTCTCTTGGGACGCACACTGAACATGGTAAAATGAGTTCGATGTTGGATATCTCTATGTGGCTAGTTAGTGACCATCAATACATTACACAATGTACATACAGAACTAGTCAAAAGTTTGGACACACCTACAAACATTATTCTTACATTTAAAAGTTCCACATTTCAATGGCTTAAAAACCTCAAACCAATTGTAAAAATGTTTATATAAAAAATACTGAAAGCATTTAATGAGAACTAAAAGGTGTGCAACATGAAAATATTGTCCCGTGTACGCTTGCTAGTTACTCCCACAAATGGGAGAACGTCTCACTCTGACCATTTTGCTTGCCGTAGCAGAGCTGGTTAGACTGTTAACAAGTTATCTCAAACCGGTTTCAGATCATTTAAAATGATTCTGTACGTAATTCCGGGACACTCTATTTAGTATGGTATGTATTAAATTGTGAATATCCATCACCCATTTTGTATGATATGTTATGAATTAAAATTCATATTATGTGTTACAAATTTGCAAAACGTAGAGGTTTTGTGGATGTGGTTGCTCCACCCGGCACACATCCCTTTGTAGACAAACTAATGTGATGGCTGTTCAATCTCCGTCTCAACACGTCAATCTACGGGAGCAGTGGAATAACTCCCTCCCACTTGGTGACATTAAAGCACAATTTGTAAGTGTGTTTTTATATATGTTTGTGTGTGTGTGTGTGTGTGTGTGTGTGTGTGTGTGTGTGTGTGTGTGTGTGTGTGTGTGTGTGTGTGTGTGTGTGCGTGCGTGCGTGTGTGTGTGTGTGTGTGCGTGTGTGTGTGTGTGTATTCAGTGTATCGATGTGTTCAGAAGTTGCCTAATTAACTATAATTCCAATGCAGCTACATTTTTTAAAATATAATTCTTGTGATTAAAATACATACAGTGCCTAGTGTAAGTCTGTCTTTGACAGTCTTCTCATTTTGCTGCCTTAAAACGCTGTGCAAGGTTGGTAGGAATCTTATTCAAAATGATTCACAGCTGTAATGGCTGCCAAAGGTGCTTCCACCAAGTATTAACTCTGGGGTGTGAAGAAATACATCCTCATTTTATATTGCTTAGTGAATTGGAACATTTTCTATCATTTGTCTTTCACTGAAATTGTGGAGTAGGTTGTGTAGATCAGTAGGAAATAAAATGAATACAATCTCTTTTTCGATGACATTTTAAGGCAGCAAAATATGAAGACTGTACGAGGGGTGTGTAGACTTTCTCTAGGCACTTCTCTCCATGATCAAAGCCAAGGACTGAAGCTGTGGGAGGAAAGCAGTGATATTGACAGTGAGCCCGACAAACAGACTCGGGGGCAGAGCAGACAAGACAATCTAAAGGGAGACGGTTCTTTAATCTCACTGTGCTGTACGTCACCATGCCAAAAATGCTTCCCAAATGGCACCCTATTCCCTATGGGCCCTGGTCAAAAGTAGTGTACTGAATAGGGAATAGGGTGCCATTTTTGACGCAAACAAAGTATTCATGCTCCTGGTATTTTTACCCAGTGGAGGTGTTATCTCTGGGACAGATCTTTACCTAAACAACCTAAATAACCTCTGACCCTCCTGAATAAGACATCACAATAAGGAGCAGGAAATGATGGCGCACAGGAAAGGTCTTCAATATCCTTATTATTAGCATGTAGCGAGTTCTGACAGACCTTTGAATCAGACTTTTGAGGACAAATAAGAATGTGTGATGTGCATAGGTCCAGAGTATCTTCTAGCCTGATTTTTAAATCTCAAATACTCTACAAGTTAAACATTTTCTTCAATGCAGGAAAGTTCTCCTGGAACAGGGTGATCAAATGAAGAGCCTACATCTGCATATGAGAGTAATGCGCTCTTGTGTGGTGCATCGATTCGTTCATACAGTATGTCATCTTTGTTAAGTGCATGTGGTCTGTGACCGGGATATTAGAGTGTATTGTAATCATCTTCTGAAGAGGTGTCGATTGAGCTCAGTCCCGGTCACTCGTCCCTTTCCTCTTATTGTAATGAGGCTATTCATTGTTGTAGTATGATTGGGTGACTTGTCCTCTGCTGAGCCAGTGGAAGAAGTGTAGTATTTAAGAGTGTGAGCAAATAGATACACACACACACACACACACACACACACACACACACACACACACACACACACACACACACACACACACACACACACACACACACACACACACACACACACACACACACTTACAGACTCTTTATGCTGCTAAATGAAAAGGTTGGATCGTGTGGATCAGGTCAGGCTTTAGCCTAAATTCTGAGTGGGCGAACGCAGTGTGGAATTCATTACCAGAGGCTAGAGATCCCTCCACGCAGGTCGCTTCAGGCGTGCACCTCAAGTAGGGAAAATCAAATTCCCCTGGTCGAATCTCCTCCCTTTGTGGCGTTGGTGGAGAAATTAGTGCTTGGTGGGTGGGTGCCTCCAACTATCCTACATCCGTTTGTCTGAACCCTCTACTCATAGGAGTGCTAAATCCCACTGAGGCCTGTGTTGGCTGCGTGCCAAATAGCACCCCATTCCCCTTCATAGTGCAATATTTTTAAACAGAGCCCTATGGGCCATTTGGGACGCAGACATGGACTAATCCTCCCAAAGCCTACGCTGCACTTCTGTCCCTGAGCTCAGGTGACCCTCTCCACTCTTTCTTTTCTCTCTGTTCTCCTCCCTCTTCACTTTTTCCTCTCCATTCGTTCAGATGAGTTAAAGGTTGTGTCCATTTCAAAGCTTCTGTCCTTAAAGTCTGCCTTTGGACTTTATAATGAAGACTGTCACGGATCCCTCCGGAACTTTCATCACACACACCTGTCCCCTATTTCCACTGATTAGTATTTGTATATGTGTGCCCTTTGGTTTCCATTGGGGGGGTTGATTATTGTTACTATGTCCATTGGTGCGTGTGAGTACCTGTGTTTTGGGCTTTCGTGCCCTTATGGATTGCGCAGATGATTACAGGTCATGAGGGTTAACCATTGTGCGCGTGTGTATTTATTCGAGGTACTCCTCTCTCTTTTGTTTGGGTTTCAACCCTGTGTTTTTGTTACATGTTTGTTTGGTCTTCGTCCCCGCGCGACAAAGACTTCATTGTGAGAGAAGTCTTGTGACTAATGTATATCCTACTCTATATAATAATCATAATTCCTTTCAGCTACAACGGGCTACAAGTCAATTGAAAGAGAGTGTGTGTGTGTCTGTATGTCTGTAAGTCTGTTTAGTCAATTTAGCCATGCTGCTTGTCTCTGCCCGTCTGAAGGGGGTGGACACTTCCTCCACTGTTTCACTCCCTATCCTCCGCTTCCTCCACTCCCAAACACCAGCCAATCACCACCAAGGACAAGCCTCTGTAGGGTGCCATTTGGACGAAGACTGTGTTTTCTCTCTGGTATCAGCAAAGTCCATTATCCACTGTGTCGGACTCACTCTGTTCAAAGGAGTTATGGAACAGTTCTAGAAAGTGTTTCGCGCCAGCAGCTATAAGATTAGGCCATCAACAACCTGTTGAATGTAAAAACAAAGGTGTTATGTAAACGAATGAGTAGCAGATTACTATAACATACGGGCCCCAATTATGAATAATAACAACAAGATGTAGATTGCATTCTGACTGTATGGAAACTAGAATATAGACAAAGGAAGTTGCAGGTACACCACATATTATCATCTTAAATATATTTTATTTGTTTAAAACTAAGAGAGGGGGTATGTAGTGCATTAAGATGGATTGATTGTATACATGCACAATTCTTTAGAGTGTGTGTGTGTGATGATAGATTAACGTGTGTGTGATTAACGTGTGTGTATGTGTGTGTGTGTGTGTTTGACCAGTACGAACACTGTTGCTATAAAACACCCAAAAATCACAGTAATTCCAGTAAAGATTGTGTTTGAAAAAACAGAAATAGTGACACACCATCCATCAGTTATTTTTCCCTTCCATATCATTGTCTTTCAGTCACATTCCATTTTCCCTCTCTCCATAGTTTGATGTGTGGTCAAAGAGAAGTTAGACTCTGGGGATGTGTCCCAAATAACACCCTATTCCCTACATAGGGCATTACTGTTGACCAGAGCCCCCTATGGGCCCTGTTCTAAAGTAGTGCAGTAAATAGAGACTAGGGTTCCATTTGGGATGCATGCAAAGTCTGGTCATGATGACCTCAGCGGTCAGCATTCATCCTGCGTAATTTGGCAGGCAGGTTGTCCTCTGGTCGGCCCCCTCCTGAGGGCAGAGGGGTGTGGATGCGGGCGGGGACAGGGGCTGGGGTGGGGGGCAGCTGCAGGTCTCCAGTGGACTGGGTCATGGGTTCAAAGCCCAGTTTCAAGGCCTTGAGCTGCAGCCGAGCTGCAGCCTCTGGACCGGGGGAGGAGCTGAGACGCTGCAACTTGAGAGGCAGGTCTCCAGTACTGCAGGCCTTCTCGGAGTGCTGGGAGCTCAGCATCAGAACCTTCCTCTGTAGGTCCTCCTTCCCAGACGAGCTCATCCTCTGAAGCTTACTGGGCAGCCTGGACTGCCCTGCCCGCTCCTCTCGGTCCGTAGTGTTGATGCAGTCCACAGAGAAGACCCGGGCACGTCGGGCGTGCCCGTGGTTCTCGCCCAGCGTGGGGGTGGAGAGGGGTGAAGGCAGGGAGGACTTCTCGTCGTGATCCTTGACGCTGTAGGGTGGGGTGTTGACCTCGAAAGTGCTGTGGAACTGGGAGTAGTCCACCCTGAAGAATCCCTCCTCCAGAGACATGACGGGCAGGAAGCGGTGGCCCCACAACACCTCATCCTCCGTGTACGACGTCCGCGCCTGACACGTCATACCTGAGAGAGAGGGAGAAAGAGAGAGAATTAAAAAGTGAAACTCAGTCTCCAGCATTGACTAGGCAGCACAAACACAGGTGCTAAATGGCCTTGTCATTTTTTATAAATATGATGAAAATATTGTAGAGTTCAGTTAACATCAAACAATAAGGCATGAAAGAAAGAGAAAAATGATGCAGCAACCAACCCCCTCCTGCTTATCTCATCCTCTCCCTCCACCCCCTTCTCTTTTTTTCTCTTCCACTCTCAGCATGTGTGGAAACAATTCAGTCTTTGAATTGTTGTCTGACAGCATGAGAAAAAGCAATTTCCCTGACACAGACCTGCTTTGGCACAGACCTCCCTCACTCTTGCCATAGAGGGGAGATTTAAATACTGGTGCAACCTTAAATCTAGCTGGAAGACGTTTGCCGTTCCTCTGATGGCTCATAAAAATGGCCACGGCACTGTTACTCATCGAAAAGTTTCCACTAATAGGTATGGCTGAGGCTGACCCTGAGACAAACAGATATCACACTCACTGTTTACCTCCCTCTGCCTCTGCAGAGTGTGGGGCCATTGGCTCAAATGAGCTTGATGGAGACAGCTGACTAAAGGAGATATTGGCTGCAAGTCGTTCTAGGCTGGGAGTCAGAGCTAGATACTTTTCTTTTCTATATCTAGCTTTGTCTCAATGAAACCACATCCTACCTGATTCTACAGCTGTTATTTTGTATCCATGGCAATCACTAGAGGCCTAAGGTGACACATCCCTTTGATCAGTGTTGTAATGCATTTAGTCATAATTACCAGTTGTTTATTTCTGCTCAGGCTAATAAGGAATCTCCTAACACCACCTTTACCAGATCCATACCTTGATGCTGCAGGAGCCTTGGGTCCTCGCCTCACATCACTCCTATCAATAGTACTAATAGACTTATTCATATAAATAAGTTGAATCTAGTCTACCATAAACAAAACATGATAATCCTAAGTAAAGAGCAGAAATTGCAGCATCCATGCATATCCATGCATATCCTGTAGCCAAGGAAAGGGTATTCTGGTGTTGCTATCTGCATGATGTTCTATAGTCCTATATGAAAAGGTGGTTGGTTACATTACATCCTAGTCCTATTTAAAAAGGTCTCTAAGAGTCAGACAGATAATGACCAAAGCATCATCCTGAGCACAGCCTTCTCTGGGTGTCTCATTAATAAATGCATTGGCGAAGTCGTCCCAACAGCAACAGTACATACATATCCCAACCAGAAGCCATGGATTAGCTCCTTGAAAGTGGAAGCTCTAGTCTTCAGCTCAGTGTGTATGTTGACTCTAATCATTAGAGTCAACATACACACTGAGCTGAAGGCTAGAGCTTCCACTTTCAAGGAGCGAGACATTAACCCGGACTCTTATAAGAAATGCCATTATGCCCTTCGACGAACCATCCAACAGGCAAATCGTCAATACAAGACTAAGATCGAAGCCCACTATATCAGCTCTGACCCTCGTCGGATGTGACAGGGCTTGCAAACTATCACAGATTACAGTGATTACAGTGACATGAGCTGACCAGACTAGTTAAATGCCTTCTATGCTCACTTCGAGGCAAGCAACACTGAACCATGCGTGAGAGAACCAGCTGTTCCGGAGGACTGTGTGATCAATCTCTCCTTAGCTGATGTGAGTAAGACCTTTAAAGAGGTTAACATTCACAAGACCACAGGGCCAGATGGATTAGCAGGAGAATGCGCTGATTTCAACCTCTCCCTCACCCAGTCTGTAATACCTACATGTTTCAAGCAAATAACCATCGTTCCTGTGCCCAAGAACGCTAAGGTAAACTTTATGAATGACTATCACCCTGTAGCACTCAAATCAAATCAAATCCAATTCTATTGGTCACATACACATGGTTATCAGATGTTATTGCGAGTGCAGCGAAATGCTTGTGCTTCTAGTTCCAGTGCAGCAATATCTAACAGGTAATATTTTAAAATTCCACAACAAATACCTAATACACATAAATCTAAGTAAAGAATGGAATAAGAATCTGTGCCTCTTTTCTTGAACTCATGGGAAAATCAAAAGAGATCAGCCAAGACCTCAGAAAAAAATTGCAAAGCGAAGAATACCATTCCAACAGTGTCTCACGGGGGGTGGCAGCATCATGTTGTCGGGGTGCTTTGCTGCATCATGAGAGAGGAAAATTTATACATTGAAGCAACATCTCAAGACATCAGTCAGGAAGTTAAAGCTTGGTCACAAATTGGTCTTCCAAATGGACAATGACCCCAATCCTACTTCCAAAGTTGTGGCAAAATGGCTTAAGGACAACAAAGTCAAGGTATTGGAGTGGCCATCACAAAGCCCTGACCTCAATCCCATGGAACATTTGTGGGCAGAACTGAAAAAGCATGTGTGAGCAAGGAGGCCTACAAACCTGACTCAGTTACACCAGCTCTGTCAGGAGGAATGGGCCAAAATTCACCCAACTTATTGTGGGAAGCCTGTGGAAGGCTATCCAAAATGTTTGACCCAAGTTAAACAATTTAAAGGCAATGCTACCAAATACTAATTGAGTGTATGTAAACTTCTGACCCACTGGGAATGTGATGAAAGAAATAAAAGCTGAAATAAATCATTATCTCTACTATTATTCTGACATTTCACATTCTTAAAATAAAGTGGTGATCCTAATTGACCTAAAACAAATAATTTTTACGAGGATTAAATTTCAGGACTTGTGAAAAACTGAGTTTAAATGTATTTGACAGAGGTGTATGTATACTTCCAAATTCAACTGTATGTTATTTACTGTATTAAATAATTCAGCACTTTGATGGTGGTCACCAGCATACCAGCATACCATGTCATCCGTGTCCAGCAAAAACACAGCAAATGTAAACTTCCAACTTCAACTGTATGAGATGAGTAATGTGAGATATGTCAACATTATTAAAGTGGCATTATTAAAGTGATTCGTGTTCCATTTATTAAAGTGGCCAATGATTTCAAGTCTGTATGTAGGCAGCAGCCACTCTGTGCTAGTGGTAGCTGTTTAACAGTCTGATGGCCTTGAGATAGAAGCTGTTTATCAGTCTCTTGGTCCCAGCTTTGATGCACCTGACACAGACCTGCTTTGGCACAGACCTCCCTCACTCTTGCCATAGAGGGGAGATTTAAATACTGGTGCAACCTTAAATCTAGCTGGAAGACGTTTGCCGTTCCTCTGATGGCTCATAAAAATGGCCACGGCACTGTTACTCATCAAGCCTACTAGTACTGACCTCGCCTTTTGGATGGTAGCGTGGTGAACAGGCAGTGGCTCAGGTGGTTGTTGTCCTTGATGATATTTTTGGCCTTCCTGTGACATCGGTTAATGTAAGTTTCCTGGAGGGTAGGTAGTTTGCCCCAAGTGATGCGTTGTGCAGACTGCACCACCCTCTGGAGAGCCCTGCCAATAGGATCCTCTCAATTGTGCATCTGTAAAGGTTTGTGAGGGTTTTAGGTGACAAGCCAAATTTCTTCAGCCTCCTGAGGTTGAAGAGGCACTGTTGCACCTTCTTCAACACACTGTCTGTGTGGGTGGACCATTTTCATTTGTACGCCATGGAACTTAAAACTTTCCACCTTCTCCACTGCTGTCCTGTCAATGTGGATAGGGGGGAGCTCCCTCCTCTGTTTCCTGAAGTCCACGATCATCTCCTTTGTTTTGTTGATGTTGAGCCTTCTCCCTGTAGACTCTCGTCGTTGTTGGTAATCAAGCCTACTAGTGTTGTCTGCAAACTTGATGATTGAGTTGAAGGTGAACAGGGAATACAGGAGGTCGATGAGCACGCACTCTTGTGGGGCCCCAGTTTTGAGGATCAACAAAGGGGAGATGTTGTTTCCTTACCTTCACCACCTGGGGGTGGCCCTTCAGGAAGTCCAGGACCCAATTGTGCAGGGCAAGGTTGAGACCCAGGGCCTCAAGCTTAATGATGAGCTTGGATGGTACTATGGTGTTGAATGCTGAGCTATAGTCAATAAATATCATTCTTACATACAGTGCCTTACAAAATGATTCATCCCCCTTGGCAATTGACCTATTTTGTTGCATTACAACCTGTAATTTAAATGTATTTTTAATTTGTATTTCTTTTTGGCCATCAATGAAATGCTATGTCTGGTGCAAACCCAACAACTCTCATCATCCCGAGAACCCTCTCCCCACAGTGAAGCATGGTGGTGGCAGCATCATGCTGTGGGGATGTTTTTCATCAGCAGGGACTGGGAAACTGGTCAGAATTGAAGGAATGGCACTAAAGACAGGGAAAATCTTGAGGGAAACCTGTTTCAGTCTTCCAGAGATTTGAGACTGGGACAGAGGTTCACCTTCCAGCAGGACAATGACCCTAAGCATACTGCTAAAGCAACACTTGAGTGCTTTAAGGGGAACATTTAAATGTTTTGGAATGGTCTAGTCAAAGCCCAGACCTCAATCCAATTGAGAATATGTGGTATGACTTAAAGATTGCTGTACACCAGCGGAATCCATCCAACTTGAAGGAGCTGGACCAGTTTTGCCTTGAAGAATGGGCCAAAATCCCAGTGGCTAGATATGCCAAGCTCATAGAGATACCCCAAGAGACTTGCAGCTGTAATTTCTGCAAAAGGTGGCTCTAACAAAGTATTGACTTTGGGGGGGTGAAAAGTTATGCACGCTCAAGTTTTCAGTTTTTTGTTTCACAAGAAAAAATATTTTGCATCTTGAAAGTGGTAGGCATGTTGTGTAAATCAAATGATACAAACACCCCCCAAAATATATTTTAATTCCAGGTTGAGCAACAAAATAGGGAAAATGCCAAAGGGGGTGAATACTTTTGCAAGCCACTGTAGGTATTCCTCTTGTCCAGATGGAATAGAGCAGTGTGCAGTGTGATGGCGATTGCATCATTTGTGGACCTATTGGGGCGGTAAGCAAATTGAAATGGGTCTAGGGTGACAGATAAGGTGGAGGTGATATGATCCTTGACTGGTCTCTCAAAGCACTTCATGATGGCAGAAGTGAGTGCCACGGGGGAATAGTAATTTAGTTCAGTTACCTTTGCATTCTTGGGTACAGGAACAATTATGGCCATCTTATTAAAGGATGTGGGGACAGCAGATTGGGATAGGGAGAGAGTGAATATGTCTGTAAACACACCAGCCAGCTGGTCTGTGCATGCTCTGAGGACGCAGCTAGCGATGCTGTCTAGGCCGGCAGCCTTGCAAGGGTTAACATGTTAAATATCAGACTCATGTCGGCCACAGAGAAAGAGAGCCCACAGTCCTTGGTAGCGGGCCGCGTCGGTGGCACTGTATTATCCTCGAAGGTGAAGGCAGAGAAGGTGTTTAGTTTGTCTGGAAGCAAGACGTTGGTGTTTGCGACGTGGCTGGTTTTCCTTTTGTAGTCCGTGCTTGTCCGTAGACCCTGTCACATATGTCTTGTGTCTGAGCCGTTGAATTGCAACTCGACTTTGTCTCTATACTGACATTTTGCTTTTTTTATTGCCTTGCGTGAATGAATGACTACTTAGTTTTTATTCTGTCATATTCCCAGTCACCTTGCCATGGTTAAATGCGGTGGTACACGCTTTCAGTTTTGCGCAAATGCTGCCATGCACTGAGAATCCAGGTGGCTGTACCGACTCCGACAGCATATCCCGAAAGAGTGATACAGAGTATGTTACGATCCCTGATGTCTCTCTGGAAAGCAACCCGTGCCCTGATTTTGTCAACTTTGTTATCTAGGGACTGGACATTAGCAAATAATATACTCGGAAGCGGTGGGTGGTGTGCGCGTCTCCGAAGTCCGACTCCCTCTCCTCTGGCGGTGTTGTTTTGGATCGGCCTCTGGAATCAGTTCAAATGTCCTGGGTGGTGCGGACAAAGGATCCGCTTCAGGAAAGTTATATTCCTGGTCGTAGTGCTGGTAAGTTGAAGCCGCTCCAATATCCAATAGTTCTTCCCGGCTGTATGTAATAACAGCTAAGATTTTCTGGGCTAACAATGTAAGAAATAATCCATTTTAAAAAATACTGCAAAGTTTCCTAAGGACTAGAAGTGAGGCAGCCCTCTCTGTCGGTGCCATTTTAACACTCATATCTGGAGCCATGAAATGCTTTGAAAGGCTGGTCATGGCTCACGTTAACATCCTTATTCCAGACACCCTGGACCCACTCCGATTCGCATACCGTCCCAACAGATCCACAGACGACGCAATCTCTATTACACTCCACACTGCCATTTCCCACTTGGCCAAAAGGAACACCTATGTGAGACTGCTGTTCATTGACTACAGCTTGGCATTCCACACCACAGTGCCCTCGAAGCACATCACTATGCTAAGGTACCTGGGACTGAACAACTCCCTCTGAAAATGGATCCTGGACTTCCTGATGGGCCGCCCCTAGCTGGTGAGGGTAGCAACAACACATCTGCCACGCTGACCCACAACAAGGAGGCCCCACAGGGGAGCGTGCTTAGTCCCCTCCTGTACACCCTGTTCTCCCATGACTGCGTGGCCACATTCAACTCCAACACCATCATTAAGTTTGCAGACGACACAACGGTGGTAGGCATGACCACCAATGATGAAGAGACAGCCTATAGGGAGGAAGCCAGAGTCCTGGCAGTGCGGTGCCAGGACAACAACCTCTCCCTCAACATCAGTAAGACAAAGGAGCTGATTCTGGACTACAGGAAACGGAGAGCTGAGCATGCCCCCATTCACATCGACGGGGTTGTAGTAGGCCTCTCATCTTTTTAATGGGAGAACTTGCACAATTGGTGGCTGACTAAATACTTTTTTGCCCCACTGTACATATGCACACTGACGTCATACACACACACGCTGCTGTTAATGCCTATTACAGTGCCTTCGGAAAGTATTCAGGCCCCTTGACTTTTTCCACATTTCGTTACATTACAGCCTGAGACTAAAATGGATTAAATAAATAAAAATATCGTTAGCAATACCTCATAATGACAAAGCAAAAACAGGATTTTAGACATTTTTTAAAATGTATTAAAAATAATAATTTACATTAGTATTCAGACCCTTTGAATACAACCCGTGAGTTGTTTCTACAACTTGATTGGAGTCCACCTGTGGCAAATTCATTTGATTGGACATGATTTGGAAAGGCACACACCTGTCTATATAAGGTCTCAAAGCAAAAACTCCTTGCCATGATTACAGACACCTGTGTCTTTTGACACTACATAAACGAGTCATCCCGCAGTGTTTGTGATGACACCCTGATGAAGACAGCTTGGCTGTCGAAACATTGGTAATTACATTTTTGCATCTGATCTCCTAGAGTGTGCTCTCTTTTATTTTCAGGAGCAAAGACCAAGCCATGAGGTTGAAGGAATTGTTCGTAGAGCTCCGAGAGAGGAGTGTGTTGACACAGATCTGGGAAAGGTTACCAAAAAATGTCTGCAGCATTGAAGGTCCCCCCAGAACACAGTGGCCACCATCATTCTTAAATGGATGTTTGGAACCACCAAGACTCTTCCTATAGCTGTCCTCCCAACCAAACTGAGCAATCAGGGGAGAAGGGTCTTGGTCAGGGAGGTAACCAAGAACCCGATGGTCACTCTGACAGAGCTCTAGAGTTCATCTGTGTAGATGGGAGAACCTTCCAGAAGGACAACCATCTCTGCAGCACTCCACCAATCAGGCCTGTATGGTAGAGTGACCAGTCGGAAACCACTCTTCAGTAAAAGGCATATGACAGCCCGCTTGGAGTTTTCCAAAAGGCACCTAAAGACTCTCAGACAATGAGAAACAAGATTCTCTGGTCTGATGAAACCAAGATTCAACTCTTTGCCTGAATACCAAGCTTCACGTCTGGAAGAAACCTGGCACCATCCCTACGGTGAAGCATGGTGATGGCAGCATCATGCTGTGGAGATGTTTTTCAGAGGCAGGGACTGGGACACTTGTTTTGGCATTATGGAGTATTCTGTGTAGATTGATGAGAAAACATTTTTTACATTTTTTTTCTCAATAAGGCTGTAACCTAACAAAATGTGAAAAAGTCTAGGGGTCTGAATACTTTCCCAAGGCAAGTTATGCATACAATACATAGCTACCGCAATTATCTCTTACCCCTGCATATCGACTCGGTTTCAATCCTATGTTGATTTTTTTTATTTGATTTGACAAGTCAGGTTTTTATTTGACCTCATCTCTTGTAAAATAGCCACTTATGAGACCTGTATTGCTCTGTTCATTTTTTAAATGAACCTTTATTTAACTAGGCAAGTCAGTTAAGAACAAATTCATATATATATAATGAAGGCCTACCAGGGAACAGTGGGTTAACTGCCTTGTTCAGGGAAGAACAACATTATTTTTTTACCTTGTCAGCTCAGGGATTCAATCCAGCAACCTTTCGGTTACTGGCCCAACCTGTTGCCCCAAACAGAGCTGACTGACTGCAGAAAGAGAAACTGATCCTTTCTCTGACATTTGACTGACACAGTAATATCACTACTAAGGGGTTGTCACAACCTAAGCCTAAGGTTAAACCCAAATGCTTGACTATCCTCAAACCAAAGCTGAAATGAATTAAAGTTATTTTATATTTCTGCATATAGAAAAACTTGCTATCATTTATTATTGATGGTGGGAAGATGACTGGGAAGGTATACAGGTGCAGCAGGAAGTGATGTGGCTTCAGGGCTCGGCATTCCTGCCAGTTCGCCCAATCATCATCCAGGTGTCCTGAGTTACACTGACAGTATGTTATGTTTTGTGGGTCTTGAATGAAAATCAAAGCAGCTGAGCAAGTGAGCAAACAGCTGGTGGACAGAGAGCGGTGTGTCCATGCAGAGAGCTTTTTGTTAAGCCTCCACTGGCACTAATCAAATGGACCATTTCCATAATACAATGCCTCTTCTTCTCCGAGCGACTTTTCAATCCTACCACTGGCTCTCTTCATCTAACACACACACACACACGCACGCACGCACGCACACACGCACACACGCACACACACACACACACACACACACACACACACACACACACACACACACACACACACACACACACACACACACACACACACACACACACACACCTGTCAGAAAGCTGTGACAACTAGGCCTACATAACACACATCTCTAGTTGAACAGGAGCTGATGCACAGTCATAGTGTGGTAGTAGAGAGACCCCATAACCATCCATTCAGACACCAGAAAGTTGCAAAGGCTTTTGTTGGTGACAGAAGGTTTCTCAAATGGCAAGACAATGCTCTGTCTGTCTCTCAGTGGATGATATTGATGTCTTTCTCTGGGGAGTAAGAGATGTCACATTGTGCAAGGGACCACCCAGGTGACTCCAAGGCCACCTCATTCATACAGAGTAGACCCCCTCATCTGCCCCCTGCTTTTCTTCCTCAGCTCAGAGAACAGCAGTCCTGCTGAGAGAGAAAGAGAAAGAGAGGGGGGGGCTAAAGGAGGTTAAACGTTTGGCTGCAGCCTGCCTTAATGACATTATCAACAGAGCACAGATCATGTTGCCTGCCTGCCTGCCTGCCTGCTCATCCCTCCCTCCTCCTCTAAGCCTATTCATTCTTCTGCCCAGGACAATGAGAAGAGAGGAGGGGAGAAGAACCGAGGAGAGATGAAAGGAAAAAGGGAAGGCAACAGAGAAATAAATCAATTATGCCAGAGAAGACAAAGACTTTGTTATTTAGGTATGAAAATTAGGATGAGGAATCGTATTGTTCGATGTAGAAGACAGAAAACCACTTGTGTTGCCGTAGGTGACCCAGCACACCTGCAGCCTGCCTGTAGATCAGTACAGCTGTTGTGTTCAACGTCTCTTACTGTTACAGAATAATCCCAGAATTAACCCTGCATCCTGCCCAGTGAGAAATACAGTAAAACTTCAGCTGAACGCCCAGCTTATTTATCTTAGTGACATTCGCATCTATGACCCTATCTATTATACATGGGGTAGGGATAAAAACCACCCCATCCAGTAATAAAACATCCTTCATAATTCAATCAGGAAGCCATTCCCCGGTGCTGTCCTCAATACCCACAGTCCACCTCTCCACTGCTCGCTCTGTTTACCACTGAACGCCTCCTGATATCTGCTACATTCTTACAGGGTTTTGGAGATTAAGGGAGATGTGTTAGTCTGACTCTATCTCCAGAATCTGGATGGAGATATTGCAAGGGGATATGTGGCAGGTTGACATGAAGAGGTAAGACTGGTAAGCACATAAGAATACAGTTGAATTTGCGTTCGGAGGATAGAGGTGCGAGAGAGGGATAACATAATAGCAAGCTAAAGGGTGGAGATAGGGAACGAGCAACCCACTGAGTGGAAAGAGATAGCAGTTGGGGAGGAGAAGAAAAGGATCTGGAAAGGACTCAAGAGTGGAAGGATAATCAAATAAAGGCCCAGTGCACTCAAAATTCATTTTCTCCCTGTGTTTTATATCATATTGTACAACAGCTGATGAAACTACCACTGTAAATATGTGACTTTTTTTTAACCAATGCTATGACCTTTCAATCAGCAGGTTTGAATGGGCGGGAGTTGTGGCTTTCCATCGTGAATTTTGCGTGAGAAATAGGTTTTTGGCCCAATTTTTTGTTGTCGTTGCTATTTTGAATGTAAATCTATTATAGTAAGATACTTCATTGTTACGCAGAAATTATTTGAAATTGACATAAAAATGGCTACATTGGGCCTTTGAAAAGGAGGAGCCTCTTTAGGAAGAATAGAGTAAGGAGTTAAAAGGAGGATAAAGGGTAGTGAAAGAATAGTCCATTAAAAATGAGGAAGAAGAGAGTAACGGGTTAACAGGAGGAGAGAAGGTAGTGGTTCGTCACCTGTGGTCTCCACAATGCCCTCCAGGATGACAACAATCTCAAACTGCTCGTTCATGAGGGATCGCTGGGACAGGTCAAAGAAAGGGCTCTTAGGATTGATCTCATGGCAGATGGTGAGAGGTGACACTAGGAAGAGCTGGTCCGCACCCGTCCCAAAACCCACATCCAGCTCACACTGGTCCAGGGGTAGGAACTCTCCCTCCGGGGTCTGACGAGACTGGGAGAGAGGGTGGGAGAGAGAGGGAGGGGGAGGAGAGAAAGGAGAAATAGGGGGGTGGGGGGGAGAGAGCGAAAGAGAGAGAGTTTTTTTAACAGACTTTGAACTGTAGACTTTCATTTTTCCACTCTACCATGGCCTCTATTGGAGTCACTCTGCAGTGCTATTAAGATTATTGTAGATAACAGTGTGACTGGAGCAGAGTAGCCTGGAGCCTATCAATCTTCTCTACACCACCACATGCTGTTTGTCTTGTTGTTCATTTCCTATTTTCTTCCCTTCAGGAGGTGGGTGAGAGGACAGCACATAAACCAAAACAAAGTAGGCAGCCAAAAGTAATATAGGAACATTTCAGGACATGGGGGTGCATACATTGATATATGATAGAACATTTATGTTTTAGGTGCCATGGCCTCCAGCACAACGTACCTCTTTTCTCTTATCACCCAGCACACCATCCCATCCCCCTCCCCTTATCTCCAACCCAGGGAAGCACCACACATCTGTGCTAGGAAAAAGCCACTAAACTCTGCTAGTTTCACTGCTCTCCAAGGTGAGACACACACACATACACACACTCCTTCTCTCTCTTTTACCCCGTACCACGTGGGAGCAACAGAGGGCATTCCTTCCTCTAAATATTCAAGGCTGAAAGTTGAGAGAGGCAAAGGTCGAGTCATGCGTCCTCCGAAACATGACCCACCAAACTCCGCTTCTTAACACCCGCCCACTTAACCAATGTGTGGGAGGAAACACCGTTCACCTGACAACTGAAGTCAGCCTGCAGGCGCCAGGCCCGTCACGAGAGGTCGCTAGAGCGCGATGAGCCAAGTCAAGCCCCCCCCCCCGGCCAAACCCTCCCCTAACCCGGACGACGCTGGGCCAATTGTGCACCGCCCTATGGAAGTCCCAGTCACGGCCGGTTGTGGGATAGAACCCGGGTCAGTGGCAAGCCTGGCCCTTCACATTAATTTGCAGTGGAATAGATGAGGAGGTGGTGAGAAATCCCTGTTTGGACAGACCCAGCCTGCGGCATGCTAACTGGTGCAGAAGCATTTCATTGCCCAGTTGAAGACAGGGCACAGCGCTGGGCTCTCAGCTGCCTGAGCTGGGCTCTTCTCTAACTCTCTCTGTCTCTTTCATTCTCTCTCCCTCTTTCTGAAGCCTTCTCTAATAGTTATCTCTCTCTGTGTCTCCCTCCGCCTCCCCTCTCCTTTTTCCTTATACCCCTCTCTGTATCTCTCTCTATATGTAAGTCTGTGCACAATGCAGCTGCTGGGATTTTCCGTGAGGAAAATAAGAGGGTTAATGAACATGAATGGGCCAATCAGCAAAAGCCATAACAAAGCCAGCTCCCCACTACTGTTTCTGTAAACAACTGAGGGATTGGGCTGGATTCACTCTCAAATTCATAGACAGAGCTATTGATGCAGGGACTGACCACCCATGATATTAAAATGATAGTTTTGACAAAGGGGGCTATACAGTGTTTGTTTACATTTATTTAGTTTACAAACGTTGGAGTAAAACAATCTTATATTTTAGGTTCTGATGGGGTACGACAGTTAAACTAAGGTAAGCAGTTATATTCTTCAAGATCCAAGGGGAATAAATAATTAATTTCTGTCCAAAAAGGGATGTAGCAACTGCTGATTGGCCATTTAAGACATGCTGTTTGTCAGAAATGTAGGTTTTCCCACTGTTCCTGTTTGTTATTATTCAGATTGAAGGTCACCATCTTTATTTTCTCTGATGTTTTTCAGGTTTTTTCACATTCTTTCTCTCTCTGTACAGTAAATCTCCAAAACTGAGGGAAAGATTGTTACTGCAGTTTTCTCATCTCTGTTTCTTATCTCAACCTTCCTGATAATTGGGACGATGTGTCAGCCTCACCACCTACACACACCTCAGCTCTAACACTCTACCGCACACACACACACACACACACACACACACACACACACACACACACACACACACACACACACACACACACACACACACACACACACACACACACACACACACACACACACACACACACACACACACACACACACACACACACACACACACACACACACACACACACACACACCCTGCACACTGCAAACCCACACAGTCCCACTCCACCACTCAACACACTGCTGTTGCTGTTTTAGGATCCTCTTATCCTGCCTCCTACCTGCTATATGAATCTCAAGAGCATTTCCAGTACTTCCAGACCAAACCATAGAACCTGTAGTGAGTGGGCAGTAATATTTGGCATGTGTGTGTACAGTATATTATATACAGTGCCTTGCGAAAGTATTCGGCCCCCTTGAACTTTGCGACCTTTTGCCACATTTCAGGCTTCAAACATAAAGATGTAAAACTGTATTTTTTTTGTGAAGAATCAACAACAAGTGGGACACAATCATGAAGTGGAACGACATTTATTGGATATTTCAAACTTTTTTAACAAATCAAAAACTGAAAAATTGGCCGTGCAAAATTATTCAGCCCCCTTAAGTTAATACTTTGTAGCGCCACCTTTTGCTGCGATTACAGCTGTAAGTCGCTTGGGGTATGTCTCAGTTTCAGTTTTGCACATTGAGAGACTGAAATTTTTTCCCATTCCTCCTTGCAAAACAGCTCGAGCTCAGTGAGGTTGGATGGAGAGCATTTGTGAACAGCAGTTTTCAGTTCTTTCCACAGATTCTCGATTGGATTGCAACAAGCGGAGCCTCATCGAAATTGCAACAAGCGGTTCTGTGAAAATTTGATTTAATCAGAAGCCACTGCCAGATTTCTGGATTGGGCTGCGCTCAGAGTTTCTTGCCTTGGCAAATTGTGCTGTTAAGACACTGATGCCCTTTGCAACCACGTACCTATGTGAGAGTGGATTCTCGGCCCTCACTAGCATGAAAATGTAATACAGGCACAGACTGTGTGTGGAAAATGATTTAAGACTGAGACTCTCTAATACAACCCAACATTGCAGAGTTATGTGCTTCCTTTCAAGCACACCTTTCTCATTAACCTGTGGTGAGTTATTCACAATTTTTGATGAACAAATAAGGCATTATATGTAAGATGGCTAAATAAAGAGAAAATTATTGATTATCACTATATTATTATCTAACACAACTGATTACCACACAAGATTACTGATTACCACACAAGATTAAAAGGGTTAAATATTCTAAACATATGTTTGAGACTACATTGTAGCAGTCTACCGGCTATGTTAGAATTACAGTTAGTCTGAACGTCTGAGCTCCAGGCTACTGCATTTTGAGTTTAATTCCCCTGTTTATTTCGGGGGGTGGGGGGTGGGTGTTGCCACCACCAGGTAGGCTACAGACAAGTGCTATCCAGGTCTGAAACATTTGCTCTATGTCTAGTTTAAGACGCATAAAGTAAGGTGGAATCCCAAATTCAAGGTTCCAATACTTCGATGGAAACCCTCCACAGATCCCAACAAGTTTTCACTACAAGTCCTGTTCGTTTGCAGTGAGTACAAGTACTCACTGTTTAGTGTGCTGGCCCATGTAATAATTCCTTGAAATGTGTTATCTACAGGACCCCCCTCACAGCCTCACAGATGATCTCTGCATGCATGATTCCCATCATGAAGCATGGAGGAGGAGGTGTGATGGTGTGGGGGTGCTGTGCAGGTGACACTGTCTGTGATTTATTTAGAATTCAAGGCACAATTAACCAGCATGGCTACCACAGCATTCTGCAGCGATATGCCATCCCATCTGGTTTGCACTTAGTGGGACTATCATTTGTTTTTCTACAGGAGTATGACCCAACACACCTCCAGGCTGTGTAAGGGCTATTTGACAAGAACGAGAGTGATGGAGTGCTGCATCAGATGACCTGACATCCACAATTTGTTTCATACTTTTTTGGTTACTACATGATGCCATATGTGTTATTTCATAGTTTTGATGTCTTCACTAATATTCTACAATGATGAAAATAGTAAGAATAAAGTAAAACCCTTGAATGTGTAGGTGTGTCCAAACGTTTGACTGGTACTGTAGATCGTACAGTTAGCTCAGACGACAAAACATGAGCAAAGAAATGTCCATTAGGCCAGAGGCCTAGAAACCTAGGAAGTACGTTTTGATCATACAATCCTTCCTCAATGGATGGGATACAGGATAAGACTGAGAACAAAGGCAATTCATTTTTAACATCTGATGTAACCTTCACAACTCAAAACCAACCCCCATTGGCCAATGAAACGATATCAAGTTAACCATGTAATCTGATCACCAAGGCCCAATCTCTACAGGGTGTCACAACATCTAATACCTTGTGTGGAGGATGAGACCAACGTAAACAAGACAGAATTCATGAGAAGACAAAAGAAATTGCATAAGAGTAATTCAGAGTTCACCCTGTACAGATTCAAGTGACCACATAGATCATCCATCCATATAGATAGCATCAGAGTTATCCTCAGTGAACACGTTTTAGATAGATACCAGACAATATTATTCTAGCACATTCAATAGTCAGTCCTCTGGTTACTGTAACAGAGAGATACATTTTGGCCCCTCAGAGGGGGATGGGCTGACTAGTCCTTCGGCATTGTCCTTTTGTTCCTGGACCATTTTCTATGCAGTGCCGGGTGACAGAGAACACATAAATTAGAGTCGAACCTACAAATCTACAAACAGATCTCCTTCTCAAAGGGCTAATATCTAGAGCCCAGAGTTTTTCCTAGTCAGTTCACAACGCCAGGAAAAACTCATTGCCCTCAAGGTTAAATGTGTCCAAATGATTTCCAGTCTTTGGCCCAATCAGGAGGCTTTTCAATCCTGTGTGTAAAGGTAGCCTAGCAATTAAGGGTGTTGGATCAGTAACCAAGAGGTTGCTGGTTTGAAACCCAGAGCAGATTAGATATTTAAAAATCTGTTGATGTGCCCTTTAGCAAGGCACTTAACTCGAATTGCTCCTGTAAGTTGCTCTGTCAAGCCTGGTCTGATTCTGACCTTCCCATGACATTGGCCTGTGGTCTAGTCCTCTGAGGTGCCAAACAGGAGATGATGCATCAGTACACATCCTCTGGGATGCCAGGAAATATCACCACTGTCTTACTATACACTGAATCTCAATGAGCAGCACGGTGGGGTTTGTGTTATGATATCCCCTCTAAACGCAGAGAGAGATGAGTTTATTGTTCATGTCTACTGTCAGGTGTTTACAGCCCCAGTGAATACTGTACATGTGTTCGCTATTGTTCTTGTGTGTGTGGTTTAGCACCAAATTGGTTCTGGGCACTACCGCTTTTTACTTGATGTCTGTGTCGGTTAAGATTAAAAAGACGGATGACTGTATCGCAAATGCTGACAAGCAAATCTTCCTGTGCCTGTGGCACTCTCCTCCACTCTCTTTGTGAAGCGGAAGAATCAGAGATAGCTGTTGGTGCACAGTCTTTCTCTCTACATCTCTGTCTCTGTTCAAACAAACACGCTAACCTTCCCACTGACATAATCAGACAGACAGGACATTTTAACTAGATGCTTTTGAGAAGAAAGCAGCACCAAACTGCTGGTCTGATACATAACGTTCTGAGATGTTTCTTAGAGCTTGGTGAGGTCCTGGTTGTCCTACAGTGTATGGTTATTTTGCACACAACTTTCCCACAACTTTCTGGGAATGGTGCACGATAGTTGTTCGGCTTGGAACATTCTCAGCACATTTAAAGAACTTGACCCAAAAACATAATTTTCTTGCTATTTCATTACTTAAATAGAACGTTTCCCAGAAGTTCAAACATGGTTACATTGCATTTCAATTTTGGGATGTCATGGCAACATTGTTCAACTGGTTTGACATTGGAAATGCTCTCAAATAGTTCAGATAATGTTAAGAAACAACGTTCTTCTGTGGGAATTTCAGTACTTCAGTGTAATGTCTCCTACAGGTTTCCTCGCGGTTCTATTTAAAGTCATGTTCTCAAATTGTTCCGAGAACGGTAAGAAAACTTCCCATAAAAACCACAAGAAAACTTTAGTAACATTCAGAGAACATTCTAAGAATGTTACTTATTTGTGTCTGTTTTTTGTTTTACTTGTGGGGACCATCCTTGTGGGGACCATCCTTGTGGGGACCATCCTTGTGGGGACCAGAAGTCCTCCCAAGGATAGTAAAACAGGGAATATTCAGAAAGGTGGGAACATTTCGCCGGTCCCCACGAGGAAAAAGGCTATTTTAGGCTTAGTGGTTAGGTTTAGGGTTGGAGGAGGCATATCAATCCTTTGTGTAAAGGTAGCCTAGTGATTAAGGGCGTTGGACCAGTAACCAAGCGGGTTCGAATCTCAGAGCTGATTAGATTTTTAAAAATCTGATGTGCCCTTTAGCAAGGCACTTAACTTGAATTGCTCCTGTAAGATGCTCTGGATAAGACTGGTCTGATTCTGACCTTCCCATGACATTGGCCTGTGGTCTAGTCCTCTGAGGTGCCAAACAGGAGATGATGCATCAGTACACATCCTCTGGGATGCCAGGAAATATCACCACTGTCTTACTATACACTGAATCTCAATGAGCAGCACGGTGGGGTTTGTGTTATGATATCCCCTCTAAACGCAGAGAGAGATGAGTTTATTGTTCATGTCTACTGTCAGGTGTTTACAGCCCCAGTGAATACTGTACATGTGTTCGCTATTGTTCTTGTGTGTGTGGTTTAGCACCAAATTGGTTCTGGGCACTACCGCTTTTTACTTGATGTCTGGTTTGGGTTACAATTAAGGTTACGATTAGGGTTAGAGGTTAGGTTTAGCATTAGGGTTAGGAGTTAGGGTTAGAGGTTAGGTTTAGCATTAGGAGTTAGAGTTAGGTTAAGAGTAAGCGTACAGGTTAGGGAAAATAGGATTTTGAATGGGAATCAATTGTTTGGTAAAACAAACGTGCGTGCGTGTGTGTGTGTGCGTGTGTGTGTGTGTGCGTGTGCGTGTGCGTGTTTCCAGTAACTACTCTAAACAACCACCCATTTATACAAATTTCAAAACGCCTTTCAGTCCTTTTTTGTCCACCCAGTGAATTGTCTTCTTTGGAGCCATATCTTCTGAGTCTTATCTCCGCAGTGAGTGACTCGCGGCTGACGACAGGCGCTAAATGAAATTGATTAGGCCTAAAGAGGCCTGGTCATCCGAGTCATCTCCACACTCCATGCCTGGGTCTCTCCAAAGCTCTCATGAATCGGGGGCAGGCCGAGCGGCGGGCAGGCCGAGCGGTGGGCAGGCCGAGCGGCGGGCAGGCCGAGGCGGCGGGCAGGCCGAGCGGCGGGCAGGCCGAGCGGCGGGCAGGCGACAGTGCATGTGTTGATTAGGTACTGGACTGGTCCCTGGTTCACTGGCTGCTGAGGAAATGAAAGAGGTTGTTTGGAAGCGCTTCACACGAGGAGGAGACGCAGGGAAAACGGAAATCACTGTTTTCTTGGGAAAATAATAATCCAATCTGAAATTCAAATAGGCTGTTCTGTAATGCTAAACTGGAGGCAAGTTAGCTGTCTCTGTCTCTTGTCTTGAACCGTGTTTTAATGTGCAGTGTAAATGCTCATAGACTGTGACAGGAACGGTTGAATAGGACTCCGGTCACAATTGCCATGGCCAAAATAGGGCTTAATGTAACAGTGCTGCCAGAGCCCACCCACTAGTTCACTGAAAACCTGAGAGGGATTCACATTGGAGAACCGGTAACAAGAGCCTAGCCTAATGTGGCTCTGTGAGTACACTGTACTGTAACCTCCAGCTGTTGAGTAACATCATGGTTTACAGTCAAATGCTCTTGCTTTATTTTTGTCTCCAGGGTATCTCCACCGACACACCGTGTCCATCTGCCTTCCACATTCCACTTCTGTATCACTCACGGGTCACATGGTCTCTGGCAGTGATATAAGGAATAAAACACACTCTGCCACACACCTCAAACACACGCTTCACGCGTGGCTTCCTTTATTGCCTCGGATAACAATGTGGGATGAGAGGCCAGGTGGTAGTGTTAACCCTTCCACTGCCTTTGATGGGATGATGTAGTGGTGTGTGTGTGTGTGTGTGTGTGTGTGTGTGTGTGTGTGTGTGTGTGTGTGTGTGTGTGTGTGTGTGTGTGTGTGTGTGTGTGTGTGTGTGTGTGTGTGTGTGTGTGTGTGTGTGTGTGTGTGTGTGTGTGTGTGTGTGTGTGCCATATTTAGGCTCTGAGGATCAATGTCTGCAAGTCCAACCTTAAGCCCTCTGTAGATTTCACAGCTTTTCACAGCCCACACTTAGAACTGCATCTCCCAGTGCTAGTAGCTGCCTGCCTGTCTAGTCTATACCACATCGCCCACATTGACACAGTTTGCTACATAATTCATGGACATTCTGGGGGTTGATCATTTCTTTGTAAGGAAAAATACATTCTGAAATTTCAAAGTGGAAATTACACACACAAATCTCTCTCTCTCTGTCTCTTCCTCTCTCTCTCTCTGCCTCTTCCTCTCTCTCTCTCTGTCTCTTCCTCTCTCTCTCTGTCTCTTTCGAGCTCTCTTTTTCTCTCTCTCTCTCTGTATTTTATATTACAGCCTTTTCTCTTCTCTTTCTCCATTCAGCTGTGCCTCTCTCATATTTTGGTGTGAGAGCGAGGAGCGTTCCAGCAGGATGCACTAGAAAGCTTACAGAGTCTGCCTGGCCCTGCCAGCACCAGCTCTGGGTTTGGATGGCTGTTGGCTGTGACAGCTCTGATTGGTCTGTTTCTGTTTCTGTGCCCTGTGAGATGGAGCATCGCCCTTCTGCTCTCTGCTCTCCTCTAGTAATCAGCCACGCCACGCCACTTCAGCAGCGCTGCATTACGCGAGGCTACACCACACTAGTCAACACAACACTTTCCCCCAAAAAACAAACAAGTAGCCTAGCTACCAATGATCAGACCGGCATTCGTCTAGGACTGGACTGTCGCTTGGCTCAGCCAGCTCACAGTGCCAGTCAAATCATCCAGCAAAAATCTTATAAAATAAATCTTTGCGTAGGCCTGTATTCTCAGTTACTGCCTGCAGAATTGGCCCAGCTGCTTTTTGGATGGGGGTTCTGTGGCTGGCTGTGCGATTGGTGGGTTTGATTGAAGTGAGCGGTCCTGGCTGGAATGAGATGTGGACTGTGACTGACAGACGTGGGCACAAGGACCAGATGCCTTAACTACACCATGTTGTAAACCCAAACAGTAGTCCTGCCAATACTGCCTGCCCATCTTCTCCTCTGTCATTTATGAGCTTCTAAATGAGCAGCTGTCACTGCCACACACACACACCTATGTACACACATTCTGCACAGTCCTACAGTATGTATGTATGTATGTATGTATGTATGTATGTATGTATGTATGTATGTATGTATGTATGTATGTATGTATGTATGAATGTATGTATGTACAGTGCCTTGCGAAAGTATTCGGCCCCCTTGAACTTTGCGACCTTTTGCCAAATTTCAGGCTTCAAACATAAAGATATAAAACTGTATTTTTTTGTGAAGAATCAACAAGTGGGACACAATCATGAAGTGGAATGACATTTATTGGATATTTCAAACTTTTTTAACAAATCAAAAACTGAAAAATTGGGCGTGCAAAATTATTCAGCCCCCTTAAGTTAATACTTTGTAGCGCCACCTTTTGCTGCGATTACAGCTGTAAGTCGCTTGGGGTATGTCTCTATCAGTTTTGCACGTCGAGAGACTGAAATGTTTTCCCATTCCTCATTGCAAAACAGCTCGAGCTCAGTGAGGTTGGATGGAGAGCATTTGTGAACAGCAGTTTTCAGTTCTTTCCACAGATTCTCGATTGGATTCATGTCTGGACTTTGACTTGGCCATTCTAACACCTGGATATGTTTATTTTTGAACCATTCCATTGTAGATTTTGCTTTATGTTTTGGATCATTGTCTTGTTGGAAGACAAATCTCCATCCCAGTCTCAGGTCTTTTGCAGACTCCATCAGGTTTTCTTCCAGAATGGTCCTGTATTTGGCTCCATCCATCTTCCCATCAATTTTAACCATCTTCCCTGTCCCTGCTGAAGAAAAGCAGGCCCAAACCATGATGCTGCCACCACCATGTTTGACAGTGGGGATGGTGTGTTCAGGGTGATGAGCTGTGTTGCTTTTACGCCAAACATAACGTTTTGCATTGTTGCCAAAAAGTTCAATTTTGGTTTCATCTGACCAGAGCACCTTCTTCCACATGTTTGGTGTGTCTCCCAGGTGGCTTGTGGCAAACTTTAAACAACACTTTTTATGGATATCTTTAAGAAATGGCTTTCTTCTTGCAACTCTTCCATAAAGGCCAGATTTGTGCAATATACGACTGATTGTTGTCCTATGGACAGAATCTCCCACCTCAGCTGTAGATCTCTGCAGTTCATCCAGAGTGATCATGGGCCTCTTGGCTGCATCTCTGATCAGTCTTCTCCTTGTATGAGCTGAAAGTTTAGAGGGACGGCCAGGTCTTGGTAGATTTGCAGTGGTCTGATACTCCTTCCATTTCAATATTATCGCTTGCACAGTGCTCCTTGGGATGTTTAAAGCTTGGGAAATCTTTTTGTATCCAAATCCGGCTTTAAACTTCTTCACAACAGTATCTCGGACCTGCCTGGTGCTTTCCTTGTTCTTCATGATGCTCTCTGCGCTTTTAACGGACCTCTGAGACTATCACAGTGCAGGTGCATTTATACGGAGACTTGATTACACACAGGTGGATTGTATTTATCATCATTAGTCATTTAGGTCAACATTGGATCATTCAGAGATCCTCACTGAACTTCTGGAGAGAGTTTGCTGCACTGAAAGTAAAGGGGCTGAATAATTTTGCACGCCCAATTTTTCAGTTTTTGATTTGTTAAAAAAGTTTGAAATATCCAATAAATGTCGTTCCACTTCATGATTGTGTCCCACTTGTTGTTGATTCTTCACAAAAAAATACAGTTTTATATATTTATGTTTGAAGCCTGAAATGTGGCAAAAGGTCGCAAAGTTCAAGGGGGCCGAATACTTTCGCAAGGCACTGTATGTATGTATGTATGAATGATGGGACTTAACTGAAGAATGAATACAGGAGTTCATCAGGACTTTGCTTTTCTCCAAACGATGTGTGCTCTATATAAATATACGGTGTATATTTATGAACATATGGCAAGTCAATACCTAAATGGAAGGTGGAAAGGACTATTTAAAAACCTGTACAGTTTGTGAGTTGGGAAACAGGTGGGAGAGGGGCACGTTTCAACAGCACCACCATCATCCCTCTACTAGTACTGCACTGACAAAATATACACATTTATTTACTTACAAAATAGCATGATTCCTGTGAAGAAATGTTTTATTCTTCATGACTGTAATTCATGTGAACTTTTACAACTGTTTTAATATGATTAATTTACGAGTCATTTGTTTTCAGATATGTTTTCCCAAAACTAGGAGGCTTATTTGTACATTTTTGTTCCGGATAAAGGGTCTTTGAAGTGAAAGTAGCACAGGGCTGTGCTGTGAAGCCTGACAGCAGAGCAACGATACGAAAGAGCCCAGAGCACAGTGTGGGTTGTATGGATGGTAACTCAAAGAGAGAGCAGGAGAGGAGGAGGGGGATGATGTTTTATTCTTTCATTTTTGCCCCCCTTTGTAGTCAGAGAGAAAAAGTGAGTGTGGGTTTCTTACTCGTGCTCAAAGTGCCTGCCTGCGCTTCACATATTTCATGGCGCAATCTCTGTGTTTGCCTCTCATAGCCTAACCTCTGGGCAAACACTGGGCACACGCTGGTTGAATCAAAGTTGTTTCCACGTCATTCCACTGAGCACAGACGTTGAATGGACGTTGAACGGACATCTGTGCCCCGTCCTCCTTTCTCCTCTCAAAATACACCCACCCTACAGGGGAGCTTTATATTGTGAAGGCGCCTGGGTCTGTGCTTGAGCCCTATTCAATTATTACACAGTCTAAACGAATCAACAAACTAGCCCTCCAGTAAATGACCAGTCATTTGGAGAACCCGTTCCTGTAGGTTCATGCTCTACAACATCCGCAGAGTACGACCCTGCCTCACACAGGAAGGCGCAGGTTAATCCCAGGCACATGTCATCTCCCGTCTGTTACTGCAACTCGCTGTGGCTGGGCTCCCTGCCTGTGCCATTAAACCCCTACAACTCATCCAGAACGTAGCAGCCCGTCTGGTGTTCAACCTTCCCTGAAGTTCTCTCTCTCACCCCACTCCTCCGCTCTCTCCACTGGCTTCCAGTTGAGCTCGCATCCGCTACAAGACCATGGTGCTTGTGTTTGCTGTGGGGGAACGGCACCTCATACCTCAAAGTGTGTGTGTGCTCTGATCAGGCCCTACACCCAAACAAGGGCACTGTTCATCCACCTCTGGCCTTGCCTCCCTACCACTGAGTGTCTCTACAAAGTTCCCTATTCAGCCCAGACTGTCAAAACTGTTCGCTTCTGGCCCCCAATGGTGGAACAAACTCCCTCAATGACGCCAGGACAGTGGGTCAATCACCACCTTCCGGAGACACCTGAAACCCCACCTCTTTAAGGAATACCTAGGATAGGATAAAGTAATCCTTCTCACCCCCCTTAAAAGATTTAGATGCACTATTATAAAGTGGCTGTTCCACTGGATGTCATAAGGTGAATGATTTGTAAGTGCTCTGGATAAGAGCGTCTATAAATGACTTAAATGTAAATGTAAATGTAAATGTAAATGAGAACTGTGCACACCCTGTCACAGGTGTGGTGCACCCCTCCAGCTGCTGTATAGGCTGAGGTTCATCCCAGAGAAACATCTATTGCGTCTGTTCTGACTGTGTGCCTAGGAGGCTGTTCTCTTTGGGGACTGCCTTGGCTGTGACTGTAGAGTGGTGGGGTTCTCCCTGAATCTCTCTCTCTCAGCCACACTGGATGCATGTATTATTACGTTGACCCCGCGGTATGTTCAATGTGCTGATGTGTTTGCAGTGGGGGAACGCATAGCACAAAGTGTGTGTGTGTGTGTGTGTGTGTTCCCAGAACCAATGTTATTGCCTCTCTTTGGTTTCATATCAGAGTGTCTCTACAAAGTCCTATTCAAACCAGACTGTACAAAAAAAAGTATTTTTTTAACCTAACTAGGCAAGTCAGTATTTTCAATGACAACCTAGGAACAGTGGGTTAACTGCATGTTCAGGGGTAGAACAACAGATTTGTACCTTGTCAGCTTGGGGGTTTGAACTTGCAACCTTCCGGTTACTAGTCCACCACTCTAACCACTAGGCTACCCTGCGTGAGGGTGAAGATGAAAGGTGTTTCCACATGCACTATAAATATGATTTATTCCTTTACTCCAGGGTCTTAAGTCCAGGGCCACTTCTGACCTGATATCATGCTTGATCGGGGTGAGCAGCACGTATGGCTGATGATGATTTGTTTCTGTGTGTTTCATGGCTGGAGTTTTAACTGTCAAACGCCAGCCTGAGAGCCCAAATCTCTGTCAGAGCAGCTCACTGATACACTACCGTGTCCCGCAGTTAAACCACCTGCTCTTCTAAATGTCACTGGCTGAAGGGTGACTGATGTCGGACACGCTGTAGCTGCGCCACTGAAGACCTCTCTCTCTCTCTCTTTCTCTCTCTCTCTCAGCTGCCCCCTCTCTTTCTTTCTCTCTCTCTCTCCTCCCCCTCTCTCTCTTTCTCTCTCTCTCTCTCTTTCTCAGCTGCCCCCTCTCTTTATTTCTCTCTCTCTCTCCTGCCCCCTCTCTTTCTCTCTCTCTCTCAACCCCTCTCTCTTTCTCTCCCTCTGTCCCTCTCTCTCTTTCTCAGCTGCCCCCTCTCTTTCTCTCTCTCTCAACCCCTCTCTTTCTCTCCCTCTCTCTCTCTCTCTCTCCCTCTCTCTCTTTCTCAGCTGCCCCCTCTCTTTCTCTCGACCCCTCTCTGTCTCTCACTCTCTTATCAGACCCTGTCTTGGACATGTCTATCGCTCACCCGAAATTCAATATCATAGTGCAGAGAGACTCCTATAGGTTTGCTCTATTCAACGTGATTACATGTATTACATTTTCTTGTGCTCTTATGTTTGCCACTTTCATGTTGAATTGATTGTTTGTCACAGCATTGTAGGACCCCAAATGCAGACGGGGTGATGGAGAGCACATACTGTATAGGTTATGTGAAACAATGAATGCGAATATAATACATGGTAATTAGTTACGCACATTAAATATGACATTAGCACACAACATCTTGGCATTTTATGCCTGGGAGTTTAATTTTCCCTACCGCTAAAGGCTTTTAGTAGGAGAATTATCACCGTGGGTCATTTTATGATCAGTTGCCTAAATAACCCGGTGATGCTTGTTTACTTTACCTTTATGAGTTTGCACCTGATCTGCGCAGACACCATATGGCTGTTTCGCAAGTTGCCCACGCGGAACATGAGGCACAGTTTCCCGTCGCGCTGCGAGATCACTGAGTCCTGGCTAAACATAAGCGTCTCTGCCCGCTTCTTAGGCTGGGACATTTTAATGAACATGCAGCCGATCAGAAAGGCGTCCACGATAGACCCCAGCAGCGACTGGAACAAGAAGAGAATGATGCCCTCTGGACATTTCTCCGTTATGTAGCGGTAGCCGTAGCCGATGGTGGCCTCGGTCTCTATGAAGAATAGGAAAGCGGAGGGGAAGTTGTAAACGTTAGCAACGCAGGGGGTGTAGGACGAGTCGTGACCATGGTTTATGTCTCCTCTGATGTAGGCGATGATCCACCACATAGAAGCCATGACCAGCCATGCTACTGTATAGGTCAGAACAAAGATAAGTAAGTTCCATCGCCACTTGAGGTCCACCAAAGTGGTGAAGAGGTCGGAGATGTATCGGCTGGTCTCCCCGCCGAGGTTCCCGTGCTGCACGTTGCAACGACCGTTCTTCTCCACGAACCGCTGGCGTTTCTTTTTGACAGGTGCGGTAAAAGCGGTGGTGTCTCGGTTTGTATTCACTACCTGATAGTCCTCCCCAAATTTCCTCCGTAGCGCAGCCATAACTTTATCAGAGTATGAAAAAAATCACTTGCAGTTTTGATCCATTACTTTGTTGTCTTTGTTTCACAAAGACTTGTTATCTGTAGCGCGTAAAGGTCTCCATGGCCAATAACGCGCTGCGCATGGATGTGGGTATCCTCCTCTAAACAGTGCACTCTTTACAAAAGCTTTTAACCTACTCTCACCGGCTTTAGTTTAACATTTTCCACAAAAATATATGATGGGTTGGGTGTGCCATAAGGAGGTGATGATTATTCACTCGCTGTCCCTCTGCTTTCGATTAAAGTGAGAGTGCCCTCGGAGTAGACTGTCTCCTGAACAGACATGACCACACTGAGAGTTAGCGAGAGACAGTGTGGTGTGTGTGTGTGTGTGCAAGAGAGAGAGAGAGGGGGGGGGGGTATTCAATATAATTTATCAGCAGATTTTTTTAAATATTCAAATTAAATATATATATGTCATTCAAAAACAGTATTCTTGGGGAGAGGTAGGCCTGCGGAGAGGATCATTACCAAAAACAACCACTTGATTAGGCTACGGTAGCCTAATGAAATTCGGGATGGTTGGACCCCATTCAGTTTCCCCGCTACCTGCTCTGAAGTCAGGCAATGCCACCTTGTGGACAGAAAACGCACGCACAGTCGTATGAGCGTAGCGCAGGTGTCAGTGATTTATTTCGTGGGCCTATACTTTTCTTTGAGGCCGTCTATTAAAACAGTCAAGTAAAAACAGTGTTTATTAATTTACTCCAATGTGCTTTGCAGCAACTTTCATGTGCACTCTATTTCTACACAGCTCCAAATTCAACCCCCTTGCTAATGTAGTTGTTCTTCTTTAGTTTCCTGTGGAGAGACTGTTATTGATTCAAACATACTACAGGCCCCTTTCAGACATGTCCCAGAGGACATCTTCAAAACAGTGGCAGATTCAACCTTGGCACTTGCTGCTAATCAGCCCAGCACAAAGGAATGTATTGTAACTGTAGAAGATGGCTGAATCCTGTGCATAGTTATGCTATATCATCTATCTATCTATCTATCTATCTATCTATCTATCTATCTATCTATCTATCTATCTATCTATCTATCTATCTATCTATCTATCTATCTATCTATCTATCTATCTGTCTATCTGTCTGTCTGTCTGTCTGTCTGTCTGTCTGTCTGTCTGTCTGTCTGTCTGTCTGTCTGTCTGTCTGTCTGTCTGTCTGTCTGTCTGTCTGTCTGTCTGTCTGTCTGTCTGTCTGTCTGTCTGTCTGTCTGTCTGTCTGTCTGTCTGTCTGTCTGTCTGTCCGTCCGTCCGTCCGTCCGTCCCATTCCATTCCATTCCACATGGTCACTGATGTCCAGGTCATTTTATCTACACTGAGTATACAAATCATCCAGAACATAGACTGACCAGGTGACTCCAGGTGAAAGCTAAGACCACTTCAATCCACTTCAATTACTGTAGATGAAGGGGAGGAGACAGGTTCAAGGAGGATTTTTAAGCCTTGAGACAAGTATTGCTTATGTGTGCCATTCAGAGGGTGAATGGGAAAGACAAAAGATCGACAGTAAGTGCCTTTGAATTGGGTATGATAATAGGTGCCGGGCACACCAGTTTGTGTGAACTGCAACGCTACTGGGTTTTTCACACTCAACAATTTCCCCTGTGAATCAAAGATGGTCCACCACCCAAAGGACATCCAGCCAATTTAACACAACTGTGGGAAGCTTTGAAGTCAACATGAGACGGCATCCATGTGGAACGCTTTAGACACCCTGTAGAGTCCATGCCTCGACAAATTAAGGCTGTTCTGAGGGGCAAAGAAGGGTGTTCTTAACGTTTTGTACAATCAGTTTATATCAAAACAATTATATACTGTATCACAATGGGGCTGTGTAATCGTTTGGTTTAGGCTATTTATAGGCCCAACTTATTCTGGCTTTACCTTGTGTTTATAGAGAGAGAGAGAGAGTAGTGTGGCTGATGACATAGGTCCGTTCAGCAGAGCAGTTGGATCAAATACATTATCTGCTGCAGTAATACAATCATCTGTTACTGCCATTAACAGGCCCACAAGGAGATAACCAGCCTTTTCACCGTGATTAGTCACTTATGGATAGATTCCCAGTTATCTAACAGACAGATAGACAATGAATGGGTGTGATGTTGTGTTCAAATGGAATGAGAATGGGTTCCCAGAGGTTAGACACTCAACAGATCTTTTCGGAATACTTTTTTTTTAACCACCTATAGTACCCGTCAAAGTTTGGACACACCTACTCATTCAAGGGTCATTATTTTTTTAAACTATTTTCTACATTGTAGAATAATAGTGAAGACAGCAAAACTATGAAATAACACATATGGAATGATGTAGTAACCGAAAAAGTATTAAACAAATCAAAATATATTTTTGATTCTTCAAAGTAGCCATCCTTTGCCTTGATGACAGCTTTGCACACTCTTGGCATTTTCTCAACCAGCTTCACCTGGAATGCTTTTCCAACAGTCTTGAAGGAGTTCCCGCATACGCTGAACACTTGTTAGCTGCTTTTCGTTCACTCTGCGGTCCAAATCATCCCAAATCATCTCAATTGGGTTGAGGTTGGGTGATTGTGGAGGCCAAGTCATCTGATGCTGCACTCCATCACCCTTCTTCTTAGTCAAATAGCCCTTACACAGCCTGGAGGTCTGTTTTTGGTCATTGTCCTGTTGAAAAACAAATGATAGTCCCACTAATAACCAGATGGAATGGCGTATCGTTGCACAATGGTGTGGTAGACATGCTGGTTAAGTGTGCCTTGAATTCTAAATAAATCACTGACAGGGTCACCAGCAAAGCACCCTCAGACCATCACACCTCCTCCTCCATGCTTCACGGTGGGAACCACACATGCAGAGATAATCCATTCACCTACTCTGCATCTCACAAAGACACGCCGGTTTGAACTAAAATTCTTGAATTTGGACTCACCAGACCAAAGGACAGATTTCCACCGGTCTGATGTCCGTTGCTCATGTTTCTTGGCCCAAGCAAGTCTCTTATTATTATTGGTGTCCTTTAGTAGTGGTTTCTTTGCAGAAATTTGACCATGAAGGCCTGATTCACCCAGTCTCCTCTGAACAGTTGATGTTGAGATGTGTCTGTTACTTGAACTCTGTGAAGCATTTACTTGGGCTGCAATTTCTGAGGCTGGTAACTAATGAGCTTATCCTCTGCAGCAGACGTAACTCTGGGTCTTCCTTTGCTGTGGCGGTCCTCATGGGAGCCAGTTTCATCATAGTGCTTTATGGTTTTTGTAACTGCACTTGAAGAAACTTAAGTTCTTGACATTTTCAGGATTAACTGATGGACTGTAATTTCTCTTTGCTTACTTGAGCTGTTCTTTCCATAATATGGACTTGGTCTTTTACCAAATATGACTATCTTCTGTATACAACCCTGCCTTGTCACAACACAACTGATTGGCTCAAACACATTAAGAATGAAAGAAATTCCACAAATTAACTTTTAACAAGGCACACCTGTTTATTGAAATGCATTCCAGGTGACTACCTCGTGAAGCTGGTTGAGAGAATGCCAAAGTGTGCGAATCTGTCATCAAGGCAAAGGGTGGCTACTTTGAAGATTTTCAAATATAAAACACTTGCTTGGTTACTACATGATTCCCTGTGTGCTATTTCATAGTTTTGATGTCTTCACTAAGAAAATAGTACAAATAAAGAAAGACCCTTGAATGAGTCGGTGTGTACAAACGTTTGGCTGGTACTGTATGTTCAAATAAGAGTATTGAGTCATTGCCAAATATACTGTATCAGCAACTGGCTGTTTCAGCAACTGCCAGTTTAAAATGAACAAGTTGGACCTTATTATATTCAATGTTTATTGCTTTCCTCTGGAAAAGAATATCGCAAGACTGACTGGTTGAATTTTCCCTCTGGCTCTAAATTATAGTGAGGGAGATATCAAATAAAGAAATTATATGGATTCTTTGCAGGTTTTCATTGATAGGCCTGTTGAAAACTGTATTAAAAGCATCCATCAGAAATTATATGGCAGATTAATATAATGCGAAGTATTGCTTCCAGCAGCTCCCACAGTGTGTGTGTGTGTGTGTGTGTGTGTGTGTGTGTGTGTGTGTGTGTGTGTGTGTGTGTGTGTGTGTGTGTGTGTGTGTGTGTGTGTGTGTGTGTGTGTGTGTGTGTGTGTGTGTGTGTCATGAATATTGAACTGAACTGAACCAGTCTTTATAGCCCCCTAGAGTGATGTCATTTTGAATATTGTATAGCTACCCATGTGTTTATGCTAGAGACCGTCTTGTAGTGGATACAGCACAATCCCCTCTTTCCGCTGTCAGCCGAGATATAAAGTTTGCGCCCATTCCATAACATGGGGCTTGTGAAAGCCGCCTTTTGTTTTTACGTGAAAGGATCCGGATAAGAAAGTCATCGTAAAATCAGCTGTAGAACCCAAACCGTGTGAGCTACAAAGTAATATTTCAAAGAGGTCTTCTTACAAAACAGACTGTACAGACCAAACTGTTGGAGCTATGTCACCAAAATCGAAAGGAGACTCTCACAAACACGAAGGTGTCAGTTGTTTTGCTCTACTACACACACAAGCTTCAGGGGAGTCATCTGAATTTAACCCTGTACTGGGCTGTAGAAATGACAAAAACGTGCATAGGGGGTCAAATGTGCCAAAAATAATGTGACAAATCATTAAATATTTTCTTATATTTCAGATATAGGACAGACACTTCAAAACTTTGTGGCTTCTTATTCATTTTTTTGACTTTCTATTTTGCCTTCTATGAATGTGTTATTCAATGTGTTTATATGGGGTACAGCAGTAAAGGCAAAATTCAATGTTTCATCAAATCATTTTTTAAAATATATATTTGTTTTTACCTACAGGGGTCCTAAAATTCCAAATCAAATGCGTGAATGATCAATTTTATGACCATCTTAAAACAATTCCATATGTTAGCTTAGTAGATAATGCGATCTAAGGGCTTAGAGTAGACCTACAGGGGCACTTTGCCAACTGAGTTTTTTTTACTATAGCTAATCTTAACCACTGCTCCTTTTTACTGATAACTACTACGACATAAAGCCCAAACACAAGCCCACCATGAGCCAGAGAAGCCAGGGTCAATGTGCAGACATAGCGAGACAGAGGGGGTATCCTCCGTGTACAATGTAAAACACCAAATAAGGCATAAATTAGGCCGATACCCGCTAATTATCGAAATCCAGAAAAGAGACGTTAAATTCTACAAATTCTACAACCACCTAAAAATAAGCAATTCCCAAACCTTCCATAACAAAGCCATCACCTACAGAGAGATGCACCTGGGGAAGAGTCCCCTAAGCAAGTGTGTCATGTGGCTCTGTTCACAAACACAAACAGACCCACACAGAGCCCCAGGACAACACAATTAGATCCAATCAAATCATGAGAAAACAAAAAGATAATTACTTGACACATTGGAAAGAATTTACAAAAAAACAGATCAGACTAGAATGCTATTTAGCCCTAAACGGATAGTATACAGTGGCAGAATACCTGACCACTGTGACTGACCCAAAATTAAGGAACTCGTTGACTATGTACAGACTCAGTGAGCATAGCCTTGCTATTGAGAAAGGCCGCCGAAGGTAGACCTGGCTCTCAAGGGAAGACAGGCTATGTGCAGACTGCCCACAAAATTAGGTGGAAATTAGGTGGACTTCCTAACCTCCTGCCAAATGTATGACCATATTAGAGACACATATATCGCTCAGATTACACAGACCCACAAAGAATTCAAAAACAAATCCAATTTTGATAAACTCCCATATCTATTGTGTGAAATACCACTGTGTGCCATCATAGCAAGATTAAAAGGCAACTGGTGAAGAACAAACACCATTGTAAATACAACCTATATTTATGTTTATGTATATCCCTTTTTGTACTTGAACTATTTGCACATCATTACAACGCTGTACAGTATATAGACATAAAAGAACATTTGAAACATCTTTAATATTTTGGAACTTTTGTAAGTGTAATTTTTACTGTTCATTTTTTAATTAATTACATTTATTTATTTATTTCACTTTTTTTGTTATCTATTTCACTTGCTTCTGCAATGTAAACAAATGTTTCTCAAGCCAATTAAGCCCCTTAAATTGAATTGAATTGAGAGAGAGAGAGAGAGAGAGAGAGAGAGAGAGAGAGAGAGAGAGAGAGAGAGAGAGAGAGAGAGAGATAGATAGAGAGAGAGAGAGAGATAGAGAGAGAGAGCTGTGAATGAGGTGTGAGACAAGGCAAGAAGGGCCTTCAATGCCATCAAAAGGAACATAAAATTCGACATACCAATTAGGATCTGGCTAAAAAAAACTTGAATCGGTTTTAGAACCCATTGCCCTTTATGGTTGTGAGGTCTGGGGTCCGCTCACCAACCACGAATTCACAAAATGGGACAAACACCAAATTGAGACTGCATGCAGAATTCTGCAAAAATATCCTCAGTGTACAAATGTAAAACACCAAACAATGAATGGGTTCTATAACTGATTCAAGTATTTTTTGGGCCAGATCCTAATTGGTATGTCCTTTTATGCTCCTTTTTATGGCATAAATTGAAATTGAATTGAGAGAGAGAGTTGTAAAAACATTAGCCAGAAGTAGTCAGCCAGAGAGCAGGAGACAGTTCACCGGGCTGCCAGCCAAGATCTTCTGTCTGGGGGGAGAGAGGCTAGAATCAATACAATCTAATTAGACCCAATCAAGTAGAACAAAATGCACAAACACAGAGATGGAATTAGTGGAAGCATTTGGGATATTTGAAATGGTGTATATGCGTCCCAGTAACATCTCATCGGGGATTTAGTGGTAAAATGTTAGGTGGGTGATACTTCAATGTATTTTTCTGCGAAGGTTGGGTAAACTGTTGAGCAAAACAAAAGTGGGTAAACTGCATTTACATGTGGTTATCCTCCACTCGATCCCTGATCTTAATCCCAATATAATATTAGATTGTAGAAGCAGAACTACCGCAGTACCACAGCAATGTAGACACACAACTAAGATGGCTAATGATGAAATACTTGAACAGATTTTTTTTTTATCGTCATGGCAATCATACTTTCTGAAATATCATGACAAACATATCAAAGCCTTTCAAAATGTCTTAACAGCCATGTTGAGATTTCCTATCCTGTTGCTTGACTAGCAGGGGCTTTCCTCAATGAGGAGCTTAGTTTTGCAAATCAAGGCCAGCCACTCAGCCTGGCCTGTCAATCATCCCTTTCTCCTTGGCTTCCAATAATAGACAAAGAATGTAATGTGATATTCAGCAATTCTATTTTGTGCAGATCGTCTCTCGTGTTGGGTGGATCTGGGGGGGAGGAGAGACAAAGGAACAGAGGAAGGGAGACTGAGGAAAGACATAGTAATGTAATGCACTGAATTATAGATGAGTAAAGAGAATTGATAGCCATCTATGAGCAGTTTGTCACGTGACCCAGCAAGTTGCCTTAAATACCAGATGAGGTAATGATTTCTGAGTCCCAAAGTGGCACCCTATTCCATATTTAGTGCACTAGTGCTCTGGTCAGAAGTAATATACTATTAAGGGAATAGGGTGTCATTTGGGACTGATGTGAGATTTGTTTTCTTGCTGTCTCAGTCGGACCTGTAGTGGGGTAATAGTTATCATATGATATATATATATATATATATATATATATATATATATATATATATATATATATATATATATATATATATATATATATACCTCACAAGTGACCTGTGATAAAACTATGCCATTTGTATGTTAACAAAGTCTATTAAACTGAATATCTGACTCCATAAAGATGATTTAGCAATGTGCAAGAGACTATTGATGAATTACAGTAATAGAAAGGTCAAGAAAGGTCTGAGAATGGAATTCTAAGGGAAAATATATTTAATATCATTGTAAAATGAACGATACATTATACAATGCATAAAGCTTAAGTTACAAATCATTAACAACCATTACAAGGCATTATTCTAGGCAAGATCAGAGTGGGGGAGAGAGAGAGAAGTCATAGCTTGAAAGGCCATGCCCCCAAGTGTCCCTGGGGAGGAAAGGGAGAAGTGTCTCTCACCAGCGACAGGTCAGGAACAAAGAAAAAGAGACATCGAATCCAAGACCCCTTTATAACATCTGAGTTGTTTGGATTCACAATCTGAGTTGTTGACCAATAGTATTACTGTAAAGTTAACCTCCAATCAGCTATTAGACCTAGAGAATGTAAAGACAACTGAACCTCTGCTTCATAGACCTGTGACAGAATGGGAGATGTCAAGAGCAACACAAAGAGGGCTGAATTCCCAAGACAACACAAAGGAAATCCTTGAATACAGTGTAAATAGTCACTTGGGCTGAGCTACGCCACCCTAAAGACATGTTCATCATTGATAGTCAAGGACAGCTTGCAGGTAGAAACTAGCTCTCTCCTCAGTCTCCTCTGCACAGAGAGAGGATTGGTTTACCTGGGGGTGCAGTGGTGGTGAAGCCTCTGATGCCTTTCTGTCCCATCCGAAACCTTAACTTAACCGCTGGGCTGGAAGGAGACAGTGATGGAAAGCTGATCTTTATCTGCACTCAAACTGACAATACAATGACAAAATACCTGCAACTGCACTATTAGAAAAGATGGTGCTATCCAGAACCTGAAAGGGTTCTTCACCTGTCCCCACAGGAGAACCCTTTGAAGAACCCTTTTTGGTTCCAGGTATAACCCTCAGTGGTGGAAAAAGTACCCAATTGTCATACTTGAGTAAAAGTACAGATACGTCAATAGAAAATGACTCAAGTAAAAGGTACCCAGCAAAATTCTACTTGAGTAAAATTCTAAAAGTATTTGGTTTCAAATATACTTAAGTATCAAAAGTAAAAGTATAAATAATTAGAAATTCCTTATATTACAGTTTTTTTCAATTGCTAACATGCATTGGTCAAAACTGAAGTCACATTGTCAAAACTCTTCACAAAGTCAGCGAAACAGAAGTGTATGTGGACCAAACTGGGAATCATTTTTAATTGCTTTCAATGACCACATTCTCCGAAATCCATTAACTATTTTCTCATTCATACTCCACTACCTGCAAAACCATATATTTGCAGCACGTTTTCAAATGCTACACACTTTTACCAAAACTATTCAAAACACATTTCATACAGAAGGATGGCAAATGTCGTGCATTTCTGCAGTAGCCAGATGGAAACATATAGAAAATCTCAGCAGGATATTTAATCATTCCAAACACAGCTGATTGCAATTTCAGTTTAAAGCCTACTCAAGTATCCATCTTTCAGTCTCGTTACCAAACAGACAAAAGAGAATGGCTTCGGAATGATTTAGTTAAGAAACATGGATGAAGGACGACAGGTTGGTGGGGAAAGAAGAGTGGCAGGGAGAGGGAGAATGCATGGAGGACAAAGGAGAGGAAGACCAAGAGAGGTGGTCTCTGATGAGATAAGGGCCACAATTATTGACCATGTTGTAAACCATGGTCTCTCTTTGAGAGAGGCCGGTTTAAGGGTACAACCAAATCTGCAGCATTCAACAGTTGCATCAATAGTACATTTCCAGCAAAACAACAGGTGAGATGTGCATCCTTCAATGATAATTGAACTGCATATTACAGTACAATACAGTATGTTCACATTTTTACATGTACTGACATTTTGAAATATATCGATTGTTTTGTGTTTTTCAGTAGGATTCACAGGAGGGAGAGGCAGAATATTATCAGATGCGCAGGAAATTGCCATTGTTGACATGGTAATTGGCAACAATGCAATAAAACCGCTGGAAATTCGGTGCAGAGTGCTGGCAGACAATATCACTTTTAGGAATGTTAATACGGGAAGGCACAACGACAATTTCCAGAGTCCTAGAGAAACATAAAACAAGGATTAAGCAGTTGTACACTGTTCCCTTTGAGGGAAACGGTGCACGTGTGAAAGAACTCCGGTATCAATATGTCCAGGTAAGATGTCTGTTCAATAACCAAACAGGGAACATACACAGCTATGTATAATGTAAAGTACTGCAAAACTATGGATCTACTCTATTTTAGAGAGTAATGAAGATGGAAGCCAGGTAAACTGCACATACATTCATCTTTGTGGATGAAGCTGGAACCTGGCAAAAACACGCCGCAGGGGAAGAAATGTAATTGGACAGAGAGGATGTCCTCTGTGGCTGTCCCAGGCCACAGAGGAGCTAACATCACAATGTGTGCAGCACTGTCCAATGATGGTTTGCTGTTAGACAAACTACTCATTGGGTCTTACAATACAGAGAGGCTCATTTCTTTTCCGGATGACCTGCATAATGGACTTGTGCCAGCGGAGGAGAGAAGGGAGGAAACTCCCCTACATTCATTGTTGTGTGGGATAATGTGTCATTCCACCACTCTGCTGCAATCACAGACTGGTTTCCCACACATCCCAGGATGTCCGTACTATTCCTGCCTCCATACTCCCCCTTCCTAAACCCCGTAGAGGAGTGTTTCTCTGTGTGGAGGTTGAAGGTTTATGACCACCAGATGTCCTTACTGGATGCCATGAATGTGGGGTGTGGAGACACTTCTCCTGAAGACTGACAGGGTGTGGAGACACTTCTCCTGAAGACTGCCAGGGTGTGGAGACACTTCTCCTGAAGACTGCCAGGGTTGGATTAGACATTCCAGAAGATACTTTCCAAGACGCATTGCCAGAGAAGACATAAGATGTGATGTTGATGAGAACTTGTGGCCAAATGCAGGAGAGAGGGAGAACTAGAACCGTCACAGTACTGTACAGTATGAATGATTATACTATGCATGTTGTTGATGGAGTTTTTTGTAATTATTATTGCAGCCCTGAATTTCAGGATTTTTATTTTATTTCAACTTCTTATTTTTCACAAGTAAATTACTATATGCAAAGATATAGAAAAAATAAAGGCTATTGAAACAAAGTGCTGCATTACTGATTCATTATTGTCACATATACTTTAGTACAGTCAATAAAGTGATAGGGTGCTATTCTTTGTCACCTCTGCTTCCAACTCACACTCTCATACATGTAGATACTCTGAATGCAGATCACTTTCCAGTCCACTTTCCAGCTCACACTCTCACACATAGATCTCCTGAACGCAGCTCACTCTCCAGATCCCAATCACCCGGATTCTGATCACCTGTTCACACACCTGTATATCATTATTACACACTATTTAGTTCAGTTCTTTGCACCCAATCTTTGTGAGATATTGTTTGTTTTTGACACACTTCTTGTCGGAGTGTTGGTTTTCTCGGGTAGGATAGTTTTTGCCTCACTAATGACGCCTATTCCCTGCCTGTACCTTAGTCTATTAGATTTCCTGTTATTCACCTATTCCCTGATCTCCTGGATGACATTACTAGCATTTTCCCTGCCTGTACTGTTGGGGGGGGCAGTGTGGCACGCATCAAAAGGCTGACCCTCTGCATTAACTCATACGTCTCCATTTCAATGAGGCTCTCCACTGAATTAATTGGGTTGTTAACACAGGCAATTAGGAGTGCAGCTGAGACCAGAGGAAAAGGGGGATAGAGTCTGATGAGTGGTGGTTAGATATATACACATTCATTCACACAGCCAGTAGATCTATGGGGCTCTTATTCAGAGATGCTGCTTCACTTCAGAGAGTGTCTCTTAATGATTGTTCCTCCCTTGGCTAGTTTGAAGTTTGTTAGTAAGCTATTCTTGTTCCCTCTCTCTTATTTTATTTTCAGGACCACTACTTGTTCTTTGTAAGGGTCACTCTGTTCACAGGAGACCAGACCACTGTGACTAATTAGTCGAAGCTATTTCAGGAATGTATTTATTTTGTGCTAAATATGCCACAATATCCATGCAGCACAGTATCATTGAATAGCAGAGCTCTATCAATGTAGACTTTTGAGAGATGATGTGTCCTATTTCTTCAGTAATTGGGACCCAGGGGGACAGTCACAGTTTTGAAACGTGTATGCAATGAGGGAGGTGAAATATCCTCAAGGCTGGAACATAGTTTTAAGAAACCATTATTCACACTGTCAATTGTTTATTTTATTTGTTTAACTAGGTCTCAGTAAATAACTCATTCGATATTGTGGATGCATAGTCTACCCTAAATGTGGAATGTTTTATTCAGGTAGTTAAAAGGCATTAGGCCTATCAATTATGCTAACACACATAAAATTAATGAAATCCAAATGACACTTATATGTCTGTCGAATTTGGCGTACCTAGGCAACAGTGTTGTTCAAAATGATAATGCATGTCCCCGCACTGCGTGTTTGTTCCCGGCCCAGTGCTCCCCTGTCCCAGATCAAAGCGTCCGTCTGTGACTCTTCGCAGGACCCGTCCGCTATACCCATAATTCCCCGCGCTGAGACAAAATGAAGGAATACAGCCTCTGCGGGAGAACAATGTTTGGGCTCTAAAGATTAAAACGGACGAACAAAGGTGAAATATACCAGCCGAAAGAGCTATTGGTGGTCATGCACTGGTAAGATAAAAGGAAAAATATATTTTGGGCGAGTTTAAATATGTGAAACTCCGGCAAGAGTGTGGGACAGACAACAAAGCGCAACGCTAAATAGCATACCGTTGCTGGAGCCGAGCATCAATTGTTCGCTTGAGTTGCATGGGCCATTTGTTATGGGTACGTCGCACATTATGCTCAGTTATGGTTTCTTTCAGTCCTCACCTAATGCCTATTAGAGGTTCAACTTGTTTATATCAACCGTATCAACTGTTTTAATTAGTTAGACAGGTATTATGTATTTCATAACCGAAAAATTAAAATGAAGCGCTTGAAATATGTTGACGAATGACAACACATCGTGTTGTGTGAAATCGCGTGCATACGCCTTCTCGCAAGTTTGTCAATCAAAATTATTTTAGAATGAATTCCATAACTTAGAATTGATTTAGGACTACGTGAGGCGAGAACGTCAGATCCTCACATGTTTGGTGTAATGTTAAATTCAGTGTATGGTCTAATTTATTTTACCGAGTATAACTGTTATACTGATAGCCATATTGGCTAATAATTGCATGATCCTGCATCACAAAGGGCCTGGCAGGCTGGTTAGCCAAATGGCTAATTGTTTGGTGGCTAGCCAGACATTAGCAGTAGCTAGCTATCGGTATTTCTAGCTCCAGTGAATGACACTAGATGAATAAATCACAGCTTGGCGCCGGGAACCGATTTATCGCGTCCTTCATTATTTTTTAACACTGAATACATTTTAATTTTCAACAAACGCTTACTTACATTACATACCATTTTGCTGTAGCATGTTACATATGCATTTGTTAGCTAGCTCTTAGCTTTATTTGGTATCAGCGTGCTAGCAAGTTGCATCCAATGCTATTGCAATAGAGCTAGGCTAGCTAGCTATGCTTGTGGAGACAATGAAGTTCAGAGACACGATTAAGTTATTCGTGATAAATCTGTTACTATTCAAGTGAACTGTTTTTTGTGAATGAAAACCCACTATTGAAAAGCCATTCAACTGAATACAATAAATTGGCAAGGTCGTGGTAGTGTGGGCAATGTTACAATTATGAAATTGCTGCTTGAAATATTTGTTTATAGCTATTTAACCCCGAGTTAGGCTATATCAGCATCTGATGCTTTCCTCAAGGTGAGGTACTGGTTTTTGGATGCTGTTCCTCTCATTCCAAAAACTCCATTTTGATTTGCCTTTTGGAATCCTCTCATTCCTCGTGGCATTGTAAAATACCACAGCAGCAGAGACATGACTAACCTCAGTCATCTCAAATTTCATGGTATGAAGGTTGCTAGCTTAAAGTGTTAATTTGAAACCGTATGGGTTGTATCTTTTGAGATCAGCCTAATCTTCCTGTAGCTATACACAAGTATATTACAGAGCCAACGTTTTGCATTATACCCATGGTATCAGTTTTATTTTGCTTCATGATAGTATTTTGGTGGCTAGTACTGGCTGCTCTTGCTTGGTTCGTTAACTTTAAAGCCCTTGTTTGATGAGTTTCCTATGATGACAACCCATAGTCACTGAATAAAATTCAGAAAATGACCTTCCCACTACCTGTAGAACCTAACTGGGCTTTCACCTCTTTTTAGTTAATTAGCCTAGTCCTCAAATAGGATGACAGATTAACACGCAGCTTCAGGTTCATTCCACTCTCTCATAGGATGTCAGGGTTGAACATATTATAGGCTATACCTTTTACCCAGGTTAATTTAGCTGCATCTGAGATTGACTGAAGACTTTCTAAAATTAGCCTTCTACTTCACCATGTTTTTAGGATACCATAATTCACCAAAGTCAGACTCTCCAGACCGTGGCTGTTTTGTTGTTGACCCACACACCCTCATTATTAATCCGGCTAAGCACTTGATGGGGAGATCAGAGCCGGGCATGAAACTGATTCGTCAGGGACAGCCCATTGTAACAATGCTGCTCTTTCAGTCACTGTGTCTCGGCTAGAGGTAGACCGATTATGATTTTTTCAACGCCGATACCGATTATTGGAGGATCAAAATAAGCCAATACGATTAATCAGCCTATATGTGTGTGTATTAATGACAATTACAACATCTTTATGAACACTTATTTTAACTTAATATAATGCATCAATAAAATCAACTTGGTCTCAAATAAATTATGAAACATGTTCAATTTGGTTCAAATAAAGCAAAAACATTGAAGTGTTGAAGGTAAAAGTGCAGTATTTGCCATGTAAAAAAGCTACCGTTTAAGTTCCTTGCTCAGAACATGAGAACATCTGAAAGCTGGTGGTTCCTTTTGACATGAGTCTTCAATATTCCTAGGTAAGAAGATTTTAGGTTGTAGTCATTATAGGAATTTATAGGACTATTTCTCTCTATACCATTTGTATTTCATATACCTTTGACTATTGGATGTTGTTATAGGCACTATAGTATTGCCAGCCTAATCTCAGGAGTTGATAGGCTTGAAGTCATAAACAGCGCAATGCTTGAAGCAAAGCGAAGAGCTGCTGGCAAATGCAGGAAAGTGCTGTTTGAATGAATGCTTACGAGCCTGCTGCTGCCTACCATCGCTCAGTCAGACTGATATATTAAATCATAGACTTAATTATAATGTAATAACACACAGAAATACGAGCCTTAGGTCATTAATATGGTCAAATCCGGAAACTATAATTTAGAAAACAAAACGTTTATTCTTTCAGTGAATTGCGGAACCGTTCCGTATTTTATCTAACGGGTGGCATTCCTAAGTCTAAATATTCCTGTTACATTGCACAACCTTCAATGTCATGATTATGTACAATTCTGGTAAATGAATTACGGTCTTTGTTAGGAAAAAATGGTCTTCACACAATTCGCAACGAGCCAGGCAGCCCAAACTGCTCCATACACCCTGACTCTGCTTGCACAGAACTCAAGGGAAGTGACACAATTTCCCAAGTTAAAATAAATTAATGTGAGCATGCAATATTAACTAAATATGCAGGTTTAAAAATATATACTTGTGTATTGATTTTAACAAAAGCATTGATGCTTTATGGTTAGGTACACATTGGTTCAAAGACAGTGCTATTTTTGTGAATGCGCTTATTAAATCATCACCCGTAGGCCGTGATTCGATGATAAATTAACAGGCACCGCATTGATTATATGTAACACGGGAAGCTAGATAAACAAGTAATATCATCAACCATGTGTAGTTAAGTAGTGATTTGTTAAGATTGATTGTTTTTTACAAGATATATTTAATGCTAGCTAGGAACTTACCTTGGATCTTTGCTGTTACGCAGTCTCCTCGTGGAGTGCAATATAATCGGTGTCCAAAAAGGCAGATTTATGAAAACTTGAAATCGGCCCTAATTAGTCGGCCATTCTGATTAATCGGTCGACCTCTAGTCTGGACAGTTAATTTAGTTCACGTGAGTTTGTGTCAGCAGCACATGTAAACAAAAATAAACCATCATAGACCACTGATGGAAAATCCACCCAGTTAATGTTTCCTTTCCACTCATCCAGGAGTGCTGCGCTGTGACTTCACCCTGTTCACCTCTCAGCATACGTTGCATAAACAGTTATCTGGGGAGATCCACATTTTTAGAGCAGAAGACACATTTCTGTTCGCTGTAACATATGGACAATAAAGTTGGATTGCATTGTACTTCAGCTCCTGCTCTTTCTTCCGCAGGATGGTTGGCTCCCTGTAGTTGAATCTGCCCATCATCACCAAGTTCATCATGAGCATCATTCAAGACAAACTAGGTAATGACTTCCTGCGCTCCAATGGGAGCATGGACTCAAACTTCTCCCCTGGCATGATCATGTTCAGTCACCTGCCCCCTGTGACCAGCTTCACCCGGCTGGCTGCCCAGTCTGTTATGCAGGACCTGCCAGGCCCCCACGAGATGATCCTGAAGAAGGAGCGGGACTCTCCAGACTGCAGCATGGGAGCCCTGGGGGGGTATGGAGGGGTGGGGGACTACGTCCATGCCATGGACATCAAGCAGGAGAAGATGACAGAACATGACTACCGTCTGCCGCTGTACCCTGGAGGCCCGGGGAAGAGCACAGAGCTCCTGGAGGTGTCCATGGGCAACCACCAGAACTTGCTGGTGCATGACCTTAGCCAAGGCAACGTAAGGCCTTCTGACACATTGATACTTTTAGGGCTGGTTTCCCATACACACATTAAGCCTAGTTGTTGACTAAAAAGCATTTTCAATAGAGATTCTCCATTGAAAGAGCTTTTTAGTCCAGAACTTAATCTGTGTCTGGGAATCCAGACTGTAATGTTGTTCTTTAGACCAGAGATTTCAAGGCAAGACACCACACCATAATAGGGATTTTTTTCAATCTTATTTGTGTCTACATTCAACTTTTTGGTATTACACATTTTCAGACATATTTAAATATGCAAATTGGGCAATATATCATTAAATATGCACATGATTGCATATCAAGCAAATCAATTTTTCTGGACACAGGATGAAGTAGCCTCAATATTTTGATTTCATTTTAAGACACTCCAGGACCAGACTTGTCCAGAGCAGATTGTGGGTAAATACTTTTTTTTCATCTTCCTATCTGTGAAGACATAGATGTATGTAAAATGCATTTTTGCCAAATTTTCCCCAACAAGATCGCACCTAGATTAAGACATGGACAAGATATCAACTATTTCCTCTGGGCAAGTTTGGTGACTATCTAATCATAACCATAGAGCGTTTGGTGAAAGCAGATGCTTCTGAAGCTGAGGAAAAATAGTTGGTGTGTGGGAAGAGTCCAATTTTTGGTAAATTGCCGTTAAAGGAAAGTACAGTGAAATTAGGCTTTCAAATGCTTATTTAGAACCAATCACCATCTCTTCAATGTAAGTTACTATATAGTCCAGTTTGTAACATTCTCTATGAAATGGGCTTTTAAATTGTGTAATTCAGTCTAGTGAGCTTTGAAATGAGTGGTTCAAATTAATAAAAATGTTGATGACTCGTATGAGAAACAAAAGAAAATATACATTTTCATGTAGTTTGACATTTCTATATAGATTTTTGGAAAATACTCATGTTAATGGACTAAAATATCAACAAATCTCAAAATTGATAGGTAAATGCCTTAACCCACACCAAATCTTCCTCTTTTGTTATGTTAAAAAAGAAGTATGATTTATATCATAGGTGAACAAAGGCAAATGTTCTCTATTGAAATGTCTAATTCATAGCATTAGTAAACAATTAGTAAAATAAAAAGGTTATTCCGGAGGTTTGGTTGATCAGATGTCCACCTGCCTTTCAGGGAGCGGGGCTTGTAAAAATAGCCAATCTCACCAAAGACTGATGGATAAAGGGGAATGTGGGGGCAGCAGGGGGAGGATTTAGTAATGGTGACCTAAATCTAAGACATCAAATGCAAAATATGTCCCTCAAAATGATTTGGATTGGGCCTCTTGTGTGAATGGAAACGTCTTGGCAAGGACACGGTCGTCTTGTTTGAGCTTGCACTCACATTGTCTTCTACACACACGCTCTCTCTCTCTCTCTGCCTAACAATAGCCAGGCTCCAGAGTTCACTAGGCAGCACTTGCATGCTCATTGAAAAGCTAGACGTATCATTTCTTGCTCACTAAATATGGTTTAAAAGTTTATCCAAGGACATTTTAGAGAATATATTACATGAACTATGACATTATTTGTGTATTTTTATTTAACTCTTATTACTACTGAGGAGAATGGAAGACAAAACATTTTTCTCCCCTCAAAAAGGCGATTCCCTACTAAAGTTATGAGTAGTTTCATTTGGAGAGCAGTCAGAGCACCTCATTTCAGGATAATGGCATGCTTGTGAGCTTACAGCCATTTTGAGTCCACTGGGCCTGCGCTCTTTTGGTTGAGGAAATGAGACAGGTTTGTTTTGGCTAGCCTTACCCCTGATCTAATACAATGATTGGTTGATATTTGAGAGTGCCCTTGTCTTTCTCACATGTACCAATCCACACTCAAGCTGTGTCTGAAATTATACCATATTCCCTATATAGTGCAATATAGGCCTCTGGTCAAAAGTAGTGCACTATATATGAAATGGGGTGCCATTTCAGACAGCCATGCTCTTAGTATCCATATGGTGTTGGGAAGTGTAATTGAAATGGCAGTGTGTGTGGGGGATCAATGTCCCTATGAATCCCAGTGTCCCTCCCCTTTTCCCAAACCACAGACCCCTTTGTTTGAGGATTGCTCTTCATAGTGAGTGAACAACACGCTGAATATTAATGAGTCTGTATTTAGACTCGAGCCACTAGTTAATAAGCATAGGCCTTTTCTATGGGATACTAAGTGTGTGTCTCAAATGACACCCTATTCCCTTATATAGGCCATTTTGGTATGCATCCTAAATGAAGAGCAGCTCTCCATTTTGAATGACGGCTTAACTGTGTCTGGAGAGATGCACAGAGGGAGCCATAAATATGTGGTTTATTACTCTACCTTCTGGCACCTCCCCAAGGCAGCCCTCTGCAATGGCTCAAATGAGCTTTCACTAAATGCTGCATGAGTTCCTTTTGTGTACATGTGCAATATGTAGGCTATGTGAATGTGTGACTGAACTTGGCCCTTCCCATTCTCTCAAGTGCTCATTTTTTAAAACATTTTCCGTCTTCTTTCTCACTCTGCGCCTCCCTTTTGTCATCCTCCCAGCTACCGAGTCGGTTAGGAAAGGAGTCCTCAGGAAAGAGAGGTCGAAGGTCAAATGGTGAGGAGGGCAAGCCCCGGAGGAAACGTGGAGAGCCTAAGGTGTGTTATGCATCCTAAGTTATCTTGATTTAGATATGATTCATTCACTGAAATGTGGTCTTCATTTTTCAGTATTTGAGGATCTATTACATATGAGTATTTTTTCCCCCCAGAACTTAGTTTCTATCTTCAAAGATCAAACATTGAATGAGTTAAATTGAATTTGGTGGTTGAATTGGCCTCTTTTTGTCCAACAGCAACCAATGATGCTGGATTCAGATGGAGGCAGTCTGTGGCCCAACGGGAAGCTCCACATCTGTGAGCACTGCGGCGCATCCTTCAGGAGCTCCTACCACCTGCGCAGACATGTCCTCATCCACACAGGTACCCAGGCCTCTACTGACTGATCAACTGCTCATTTTTTATGTATTTAAAAATATATATATTTAAATTACATTTTTGGTTTTAAAATAAGTGTTCTCTTGAGGAACAGCAGTATTTGTGTTGAATTGAATAGATGGACAATATGTTTGTAATGGGAGGTCCTCATTCACACATGTACCTCAGGCCACTGATCAAAATGTCCATTTCTAACATTCGGTGTGGTTTTTGTTAGTTTTTCACTAGATTATGAAAGCTAAAAGAACCCCAGAAATATTTGGAATATATCTTGTGTGTTAGAAAAACTAGGTTGTTCACAAAGTCACTGTAGGAAACTTTGAAATGAAACCAGTGCAGTATTAGTTTTGAATAGAGTAGGCAGACACAGAGGATTTAACTTAGTAACCATAACTGTGTGGCTGTGGTGTTGCCTTAGGTGAGAGGCCGTTCAGGTGCAGCCAGTGTAACATGAGTTTCATCCAGAAATACCTACTACAGCGGCACGAGAAGATCCACAGCGGTGAGTGGAATGTCAAATCCCACACACACGTCAAGCACACTAACGACATGTGAGAGACAAACAATCAATTACCTTTGTGCACCAATAGTTTTGCTCATGGTGTCATCCAGCTATGTTTTGTAGATGGTTATTTTTCTTTAGATTTTCTGTGATGTTTCCCCTGACAGGAGAGAAGCCTTTTTGCTGTGACCAGTGTAACATGCGCTTCATTCAGAAATACCACATGGAGAGACACAAGAGGACCCACAGTGGAGAAAAGCCATACAGATGTGAGACCTGCCAACAGGTAGTGACCTCCACATGGAAAATCTACTGAAATAGGATGATGTGTGTTGGGAGGGGGGTGGTTATGATGAATGTCTGCTTTTGACCTGTGGAAGCAGCAGCACTTTTGAATGGTCAAGACCAATGTCCCCTCAGGGCATCTTAATATGCCCACTTCCATTATGGCATGAGGCATGACCTGACAAGTTATATTTCTCTGAATGAAAATGTCTTCGTGTCTATCCCGTTCTGCTGTTTACAATCTGTACCCTACTTGTGGTCTCTGTCCTGCAGTTTTTTTCCAGGACAGACCGATTACTCAAGCACAAGCGAACCTGTGGAGAAGCCATAAAGAAGGATCTGGAGCCCGGGATGTTGGACCTGGGCTGTGAGGACATGGGGCAGGGCAGCTACGGAATCACTCAGGGAAATGCTGGGGCCTCGGGCCGGAAGAGGGGCAAGTCCAAAAACTCTGAGGGAGGAGAGCGCAAGAGGAAGAAAGCGGCAGGGCCAGCTGAAGCAGGAGGGCTGGGCGGAGCACACATCCACGGGGCGCCGTCAGGAGGCTACAGTCTCCATGACTACAGCGTGGAGAATCACACTGTGTCCTCGTCCACTCCGCCAGGGCCCAGTATGCACCACGAGCATCATGGCCAAGCCCCTAAGATGGCCTTCAAGAAGGCCAACCGCAAGGCCCTGGACCAGGGGGGCTTGGGGCAGGCCAAGCAGGGCACTATGGAGCAGGGTGGGGCTGTGGAGATGGTCGGGATGGGCATCGTGCAGGGCTCTGAGGCCAAATCAGGCCCCACCACCAGTAACTATGACGACGCCATGCAGTTCCTCAAGAAGAGGCGCTACCTTAACCCGGCCAGCAGTGCAGCATCAGTGGCAGGGGGCAGCACCAACGATTATGAGGTCAACGTTGGTCACCTGTCGTCCCAGCAGTCGGTTATCCACGGGGTGGTATCAGGAGTGATGGACGGCGACTCGCCCCTCAGTCTGCTAGACTCCTCCCCCACGGGCGTGGACAAGCACGACAGGTCGGGGATCCCTGACGAGGTGCTGCAGAGCCTGCTGGACCACTACACCCAGAAACCAGACGGCTCGCACCACGACGTGCACTTTGACCTCAGTGACCAGCACGTGGCGCTGCACCCTGTCTCGGCAGACGGCTCTGACCTGAGCCACGATGCAGACTCCCCCAGCCCGTCTGGAGACAAGACAGTCATTATGCATGAGTACTCCCGCTTCCTGCTGCAGGCCCTGGAGCGCACCAGCCACAACACAGGCTTCCCCCTGGGCCCCGGGCCTCCAGCTACAGGGCCCTTCACCAGCTCCCACCAACGCAACCCGCTCTTTTCAGACAAGCACATATACACTACGTCCCCTCTGGAGTGTGGTTTCGGCCAGCCTGTGGCCTCTCCCACCCTGCCCTCCTCCGTGCCAAAGTCCCACTTTGCAATGCTGTCGGGCTCCTCTCCGCAGCACGGCTTCCACCTAAACAGCCTGGAGCCTGCCACCCACCAGCAGCTTACCCCTTCTCAGGAGCTCACTGACCAGATGGAGAAGCAACACTCCTCCTCTTCCCCCTCCTCCTATCAGATCAGCCCATCTGACCTGGGCAGCCAGAAGGACTCGCAGAACCTGGCTTCTCTGGACCCCTCCAAGGGCTCCTACACGATTGAGAACTTTGCCCAGGCCTTTGGATCCCAGTTCAAGTCGGCCAGCCGCAGCGCCTTGTCGTACGGCGCTGACTCTAGCGGGGAGGTGGACCACAGGATAAGGACGCCAGTCTCCGAATTCTCAGGGTATACTAGTTTGTTAGCTGACGTCAATGAGGCAGTAAGTACAGGTTCCAAAACCCCAACAAGCCAAAGCTACAGATAAGGGCCTGGGAGGGGACAGCATTCTGTTGGAGTTTCATGTTTTGTCCAGTATTTTTTTTTTTTGTGCGCCTATTTTATTATTTTTATTAAGTGAAGTTTTAATTATTATTATTACCCTGCCGCTATGTTTGTGCCCCACCCCTCTCCCCAGGACTGGTCTTCAAGGCCTATTCAAATGCAATTTTTTAAGATATATTTTTTAAGTACATTTGTTTTTAGTCCGTTTTCTTCATCTTTTTGGTGTCATTTTTGGTCTGCTCGTTAATCTTTAGAATGAGAACTTTTTCTTCTTCTTTTTTTTATTTTTTAAAGCAAACAGAGTAGCAAATGAACTTTTCTCCCATGAGCTTAAGAGTTTTAGCAATCAACTTTACAATTGTAGCTATCATAATAATGGTAATAACAATGATGGGGGCAGGGAATAGCCCAGAACTGAAATAGCAAAAAATAAATAATGATATTGTCTGTTACAAGGATAAAAGTATTACTCAGGAAAAAAGTGTAAACGGAGGAAATTGTGTAGTGCAGTGAGCACTCATTTTACAGGTGTACATTTGCAACTACAAAGAGGATGCTTTGTGTGGTTATTTCATGTGTTTTATACCTTGGTTGATGAGTGCAACAAATAATGGAGGCTGCTGCCAGCTCACTTACACTGAGAACACTTTCCACTTAGCTATATAGAGATTATGGTACTTTCTTGTCAATGTGAAACTCATGTTTTCTTTCAATAAGGGCCATATATATTTATATCAATATATATACATGTATAATAACAGCTATAATCATTCTGGGGAACTGCCAGGTGAGGTAGAGGAAGTGAGGAGGGTCTGGGTTTCGGGGTAAATTGTTTTCCTCGTTAGTTTTAGGAGGACATAGTGACACTATTCTTTGGCCAATAGAGGTTGCTGTTGGACAGCTGTGGAATTGCCTTCCTCATCTTTCTCCCCTCTTCAAATCTTTACTTTCCTTAAAAGAATCCGATTAGCACTTTGAGCCATTTATTTCATTGAATAAACTAAACTACCCCATAAGATCATGGAAGACATTTGAAACAAACTGACTTGCTTTCTAAAGATTTGTATTGATCGGGTTGGGGTTACCACCGTATGCAGATGTGGGGTTGAAAGCATCTTGAGCAATGGGTGGTTAGGGGGGCTTTGGTTGGGATGGCATGGTCTCGTTTGGGAGGGTATGTGAGGGGGGTTGAGCCTGGAGATTTTTTTATTAGCATTATCTCCTGGATGTTATCACGTGTAGGTCATGGGGAGGGAGGGATTGTTTTATGGAAATGTATTAAGTTAAATTGGGAATAAACGTGTAAAGTAATTCACCACTCTGTTTAGCATCTTGCTTTACTATTTAAATTTGAAGTTAAGTGTATTGGTGGCTGAATATTTCTTCCCCTGTTACTGAGAGAGCCTGAAAACATGTAAGGAAATGATCATGTGACTAAATCCAACCCATATACCTATAACAAACCCAAAGCATTAGACATTTCTGGTGTGCTGGCACTACCACAACGGTATTTTATGAGGAATGGGGTGCCCAGTCCTGCAAAATGTTGTCTACAAATAAATTGTTTGCGTCCCAAATGGCACCCTATAAAGTGCACTACTTTTGACCAGGGCCCATAGAAGAATAGGGTGCCATTGTGGACGTACACATTGTCTAAATGAAATGTACATTTCTCTGCCTGTGTCTAATGCATCCTTTGATTGTGATTTCTTTCAGTCCTTCAATGAATCTAATTTATTTGATGTACTTTTTGTAAATCAAACTATTGCATTTTCTTCCATAGCCACGGCTGGCCTTTTGAGCTAGAAATGTTATCACCCTTTCTTTTATTTATCGTTTTCCTTGATGCCCCTTTTTTTTTGTCTTACAGAATCATGAAACATTGCTTAATGACTGCAATGTTGCAATATCATGGGGAACAATGACTGACCACTACAACCATGCTCTGTTTTTATTGGATAGGAGGCTGAGGGGTGAACAATAAAGACATTGACCTTTTATATACCTCGTTATCACTGTAAACACACAAGCAGGGACAAAAGGTTGGCTGTATGGAGCAGAGATGCTGTCTGTTGTATGTGGCTATTTTTAAACCTTGTCAGATAAATGTCAGTAACACCTGTTAAGCAGGGTATGTTATTGCTTTAGGGTTCTGTAAATGCCTAATCATGCCAACCAGTGCAGTCTACATTTCAACTCTGTCTCCAAGGTAACATTTGTTACTTCCTATATTGAATGCCTATTGTTTACAAAATACTATGTCTAAATCTTGCCCCCAATATTATTCAAATATTTTTTTTTGTCTGCACACCAAATTTGTAGCTGACGTTATCCTCCCCCTTATTTTGTTCCAGATTCTTGCAATGCTTTGCAGGGCTGTACCTGTCCAATGAATTTATAATTGATTAGGGGGAAAATAATAAATGCTGTTATTGAGATATTTTGTTGACTTTGGTGTGACACTTAGACAAGTGGTTTGTTCTAATGGTGTTTTACACTTAATAGGTGAATACACGTTGTCCATGAGGTGTTGACTTAAGGGAATAGTTGTCTTCATCATTAGGGCCTACTGTCCTTAGTCCCAGTCATGGGACAGAAAGAAACCTATGTGGTGTGGGTCAGAGATGCATTTTGTGTGGTAGTGGTGCTGTTTGTGTGGTAGTCAGCTGTTTGTTCACCTGCCCGCAATAGATGTTTCTGCTTATTGCCGATATTTTGGTAGACTATTTAAAAATCATGGGACTATAACGTTCTATCTGCATTTTTGTTAAGAGCTGACGGCCTTGTTCGGTTCAATGGTCTCTACCTATATAGTACTCAAGACCCCAATTAATGTTAAGTTCAAAAGAATACAAGAGAATTGCTGATGCCATTCAAACCGATGAGACATTGGAACTTTAAAGCCAATTCTCAGGATCCATCTGTTTGAAGATAGTTTGGGAAATAAAAGGATCTATCGATTTCTTAGTCAACTGTCTATAATTAGATGCATGCAGCTTCTCATTATACAGTGAGTGTACGAAACATTAAGGACACTGTCCTAATATTGAGTTGAACCCCCCGTTGCCCTCAGAACAGCCTCAATTCTTTGGGAATTGGACTCACAATGTGTCAGAAGCTGGCCCATGTCTCCAATGCTTTCAAGTTGGCTGGATGTCTTTTGGGTGGTGGACCACTCTTGATACACACAGGAAACTGTTGAGCGTGAACCCAGAAGCTTTGCAGTTCTCGACACAAACAGGTGCGCCTGGTACCTACTACCATACCCTGTTCAAAGGCACTTATCTTTTGTCTCGCCTTCAACCTGTCTCCTCCCCTTCATCTGCACTGGTTTGAAGTGGATTTAACAAGTGACCTCAATAAGGGATCATAGCTTTCACCTACAGTGGAAAGGGCTTAATGTTTTATATTGTTTTAAATTGCCCATGAAAACTAAATAAACCCTTGCTCACCAGAATTTCAGAAATCGATAGAATGAATGCTTCAATCTAATCGACATCGGTAAAGTTCTCAATGTCATCTCTGCTTCTTCCAAGAAGCAAAGACATTTAGTCACTGGGGAGAAAATGCTCCCCCAAATGACATCAGTTTGACCAGTTGTACGGAAATAGAACTATGAAAAATTACCCGACATGTTATCTGATATTTCAATTAGGCTTGAATGCATATTTTAAGTGGTTGAAATATCAGCTTTTATGATACTGGTCAAGATGGGGGTAGAGGTACTAATTGTGCATTTGCATTCTCTAGATGCAAGGCACGCAGAGGCCAAATTGAGCTTCGTACTGCATCACTGTGCGCCTCCCAAAATGTGTAACAATGCGGAGGGCTTTGTATAGCTCCGCATTCACATGATGTGGGGGGCGGGATGTCCTGTATAAACACAAACTCTCCTTTAAAGGTGCTGCAGAAGTAAGGGCATTCATACTTCTTGCCTGTCGCAGAGCTGTTGTGAAGTGTGTATATAGGACTTCCTGCCCCCACTTACCGTCAACCGATCATGTCAATGCGTAGCTATACAGAGCGCTCAGCTTTGTTACGAAGGTTAGGAGGCACACAGCAACGCGGTGCAGAGCTCAATTTGGCCCCTGCGTGCCTCCATACAGTCTCCATCCGCATTTTCGGATCAGGCATAAATTGTCTCTTAATGCTCTGACTTCTGCATAGGCTGCATCACGGTAAATACCGTACTGCCACTGCAGATGTCAGATTGACCATGCAGAGCCTTTTTTACATCCCTAATGCCAGATAGCCTAAAAAATAATACAATAAAACCCTAAATGTAGCCTATAGATATAATGAGGCTATACATTTTATGATTTTATTGATCCACACAATCTTTCATGACCCTAAACGGGCGGGTTATGAGTCAAAATAGCAATCATGTTGGCGTTGTTAGGTTCCCAAGAGGATGCCTACTTTCAAAAGCGCGCTGCACTCTCCCATGGTTATGCACTGGTGAGATGACACCTTGTCAGTTCCTCTTCAGACACTGTTTGAGGAATTAAAGTGCTTCCCCAGGTTAGTCAGACAACATTGCCATGTATTCCATTTCTCTGCATTTACATGGAGTACGTGCAGATTATTTTTTACCCCGTTTTTGTGGTATCGAAATGGTAGTGACAGTCTTGTCTCATCGCTGCAACTCCCGTACGGACTCGGGAGAGGTGAAGGCCGTGCGTCGTCTGAGACACAACTCAGCCAAGCCGCACTGCTTCTTAACACAATGCCCACTTAACCCGCAAGCCAGCCGCACCAATGTGTCGGAGAAAACGCTGTACACCTGGCGATCGTGTCAGCATGCACTGTGCCCGGCCTGCCACAGGAGACGCTCGTGCGTGATGGGACAAGGACATCCCTGCCAGCCAAACCCTCCCCTAACCCGGACGGCGCTGGGTCAATTGTGCGCCGCCCCATGGGTCTCTCGGTTGCGGCCGGCTGCGACAGAGCCTGGACTCAAACCCAGAACCTCTAGTGGCACAGCTAGCACGCCACTGCAATACGCAATTTTCTATGCATTTACATGTAGGAATATGTGTTTGGTAATTGACCTTTGATTAGGCTACATATTTAGAGTATGTTTCTATGAATTTCTATGACCTGAGTGAATGACCTACTTCTGGCCATTGAATTCTTAATCGAAACCAGTGTTTAGCAGTGACGTAGTCAATTTCATATCTGAGTAGATGTTGCCATGCTGTATTGGCCTATATGGCCTATGTGTTTGTCTTTCGTTACACCCTCATGAAAGAATATGCAGCCAACTTTGAGAAAAGCGTTCTACTTTATATCTCCGTGAAGGAGTGCCTTGTTCATTTACCAGTGGTTTGACATTGACTCATGTATGTCTGTTAGTTGTGTCAGGGTGTTTGGATGAATTGTGTATGATACATCAGATGTGATACGTGGCTTAGTCACTGTCATCCCTTCATACTCCCACATTGTTGACCAATCTGATACGTGGAAGCAGTCGCATTGCACATTTCCTGTCATACATTAAATGTACAGGAAGAAACCCATAATGCCAATAGGGGTGCAGCAACAAGGAAAAATACAGTTTACATACCTGTTTGTATTAAAGCTCAAATCAATGGGGTTGACTCCCAGTTTGTGCTGAGTGGAATGTCAAGGTGTTCTTGGCTGGTCAGCACTTACTTAACCTTGGCTTCTAAACACTGTTTTGATGAAAGCCTAGAGTGGCCTGCCTGTTTTTTTTTTCTCTCTCTCTTTTAGACTATCAGCTTGTTTCTCTCTTCTCATCAAAGCACTGGATAATTCAACAGAGTTGGATCTGGGTTGTGTAGGAGAAAGGCTACATATATAGGGGATATTGAGTAGTAAACAATAATGAGGGAGGAAGTTTAACTCCATTCAAAGTGACAAAGGCCAGAGCTGAGCTTGTCCAGTCTGGATCTGCAGGCTCTTCTTCCTCAACCAGGACTGGGCCTGGTGCTGGTTTGGGGATGGTACAGTACGGGAGATTCAAGGACATTTTGCCCAAATGTCGATTGAGACCTTTGACCTTTTTGTCCTGAAACTGACAGAGATCTCCCAGATACATGATGGTCAAAACTGCTGAATCTTGGATCTTTTCAATGAAGCATTCACCTATAGTCTGGTTGCCAGATCTCGTTGCGCTATAGACAACTCCTGAATAGTTGAGACATTTAAACAACTCAGTATGAGACATTTACAAAAACTATTGTCCACTCCTTGGAAAAACACAATGACTTAGTGGTACATTTTATTGACCCCATTTCTGAGTACTGACTTCCTTGATAATTTGTCATGACTTACAATCGTTTCGCTAACTTTATAGTTGCTTGGCTACACAAATCATTTGAGATTGGGTCATTTTGAGATCTGTGCTTTCATTGCACATTCTGTTCTTCAACTCAACATAGCCAATTTATTTTAAAACGGGCAAGCGTATTTGAAAATCCAATGAAAATTGGCATTGTTCTGGGAGGTTTGTGCAATCTATATTAGAGGCCTCTCTTGTTCATGGAGCGGGACTCATCCAACCAGGATTCCTGGGTAGTTGTAACATAGTAAATGTAAATCCAGGACACTGAAATTAGTATTATATGTTACATTTGGTATGGACAAGAGTTCAATTATTCCCAGAACGAGGACCTATGTCTGCACACCCTTTTTTTATGGGCCTAATCCATGAATATATTTAGCAGACGCTCTTATTCAGAGCAACTTAGCGTAGTGTTCGTACTGGTCCCCCGTGGGAATCAAACCCACAGCCCTGGCATTGCAAGTGCCGTGCTCTACCAACTGAGCCACACAGGAACCCATGTGAAGCCCTATTCATTTAATAGGATCTCCATGGGCCTAATAGGAAACATGTGTCATTTAACTTTTACAATGTATTAGTCTACCTTTTAATGTGGTATAAGCACAACCATGATGTTTTTATGTAGGCTACCTGCGCACGTTACTCAGGGATGGCTGAAAGACATGTGGTGCAGGATTATTTATTTTTTTAAAGACTCATTTACATATTTTTATGCTTATCATTTTTGACAATTGGTAGGCTATTTGTAAGTGAACTTGTCTATAATTAGATGCATGCAGCTTCTCTTGTCATTATTTGATGCTCGTCTAGAATACTAAAAGCCTTGCTCACAAGAATGTCATAAATTGATAGAAGGATCCATTTATTTTCAACAATCTATACTGAACAAAAAATATAAACGCAACATGTAAAGTGTTGGTCCCACGTGTCATGAGCTGAAATGAAAAGAAATGTTCCACATGCACAAAAAGCTTATTTCTCTAAAATGTTGAACACACATTTGTTTATATCCCTGTTAGTGAGCATTTCTCCTTTGCTAAGATAATCCATCCACCTGACAGGTGTGGCATATCAAGAAGCTAATTACATAGCATGATCATTAATTACACAGGTGCACCTTGCACTGTGAAAAAAGGCCACTCTAAAATGTGCACTTTTGTCACACAACACAATACCACTGATGTCTCATGTTTTGAAGGAGCGTGCAATTGGCATGCTGACTGCAGGAATGTCCACCAGAGCTATTGCCAGATAATTGAATGTTCATTTCGCTAGCATAAGCCGCCTCCAATGCCATTTTAGAGAATTTGGCAGTATTGATGCCAGCCCAGGACCTCGACATCCGGCTTCTTCACCTGCGGGATTGTCTGACCGGGGTGCTGAGAAGTATTGCAGTCTGTAATAAAGCCCTTGTGTGGAGAAATACTCATTCTGATTGGCTGGGCCTGGCTCCCCAGTGGGTGGCCATGGCTGTGCCCTTGCCCAGTCATGTGAAATCCATAGATTAGGGCCTAATGAATTTATTTCAATTGACTGATTTCCTTATATGAACTATAACTCTATGAAACTGTTGCATGTTTCATTTATACATATATTTTCGGTATAGTTGACATCAGTAAAGTTTTTTCTTTCATTTCTGCTTCTCTCACATAGTGAGGAGGTTCGGGGACCAGGGAGATTTCCAAATGGCCAATCAGTTTGACCGGTTTTAAGGATATTAAAAGCTGTAAAAAATTATCCAACATGTTTATAATAATATTTCAGTTAATCTTGGCTGCATATTATATGTGGTTGAAAATACTGTCAGCTTTTATGTTGCTGAAAGAAAGTTTAGGCTACACAACAGAGTGCATTTGCATTCTCTCAAGATGCTGAAACAAATAAATATTTTCATATTTTCCAGAGATCTATTTTGGAGACTAAGAAAATTAAGATTTGGTACAATCATTTTACTGTGAGGACTATTACCAGCCTTTCAAATCAATTCATGGCTACGGATGTGAGTGCTACTACGGGTCTGTAGTCATTTAGGCAGGTTACCTTAGTGTTCTTGGGCACAGGGATTATGGTGGTCTAGCAAGCAAAGTGATTCACATTTCTTGCTCGCTAACCAAATGAAACCTGTACCACTGTAACAGTATTGCTTCTGTCCCTCTCCTCGCCCCAACCTGGACTCGAACCAGGGACCCTCTGCACACATCAACAACTGACACACCCACGAAGCATCGTTACCCATCGCTCCACAAAAGCCACGGCCCTTGCAGAGCAAGGGGAACAACTACTTAAGGTCTCAGAGAGAGTGACGTCACTCGATTGAAACGCTATTAACGTGCACCACAGCTAACTAGCTAGCCATTTCACATCGGTTACACCAACCAAAAAACAATAAGAGGGGAAAAAGGTCACTCACCCACTCCTTTGATAACATGATATCCTCCCAGCAGCTAGCTAGCCAACTACATAAATTGATACGCTAGCCCATATTGAAAAAACGACGAATTTGCAGGCCAGACATAGCCTGTTAAATTTGTATTTATTTTTATGTGCAAATGCGACCCAAGCTGGCCATTGTTTTATTAGAATAAATGAGGCCCTTTATCATGTCCACTTAGGATGCTGTATATAGCATTTAAACATAACAAAACATTTAAAAAATAGCTAAATAATGTGTCGAGCCTTTGCTGCTATGCATAATATGATGTGACCCTTTCATTTTTTTGCACTGCATGGATCACCGGTGCAGTTGAATGCAGCATTGCTGTATGGTGAACTCAAAATGTACTGTAGCTGAGTAGCCAGCCTAGGCTACTGCTCAAACTTTGCTCTAATAGGCCTACATGTTTCTCCTTTGCATGGTGCTTTCTTGTAGGTTTTGTTTTTGGTTATTTATTGTCAAGCTTTAAAAAAACGATGCAAGACTGCAACATTTTAGTAGCCTAGTAGCTAGGAATTTGGCATGTGTCTATACACTTTCCCTCCACTGCACGCTGTAAACGGGCTACACGAAAGCAGCGCAATTGAAGTTGAATTCAGCGATGCGAGCGCATCAGGATATAATTTCATAAAACAGTTGACTCAGCTGTTGACTCATTTATACTCGCTTGTGTGTCCCATTCGACCCGTGGGCCTTGTTTTTGACACGTGCGCTAGCCTTTTAGCCACGTTATGACTGACTTGTGGTCATTGCCCTTGCTAGTTTGATTTTTTTTTAAAACTTTTTTTTACTAACAACAAATCAATACATAAAGCACATGAGGGAACACAAGCATACATAGATTACAAACAATGGACAATCGAGCTAGGGGGTACAATATCACATTACAATTACACAAGGACCTTAAGGGACATGCATATACTTACAATTCTAACAGCTTTTTTGTTAGTAGAGCATTTAACCGTCTTAAAATACAGTTCAATTTCTTTTTGTAGGATACGAAAATGTGGTGTTTGTAAATTTACATTTGTGTATATGAAATTTGGCCAAAAGAATAATGAAATTAATTACATAAAAATGATTCCGCTTATTTCTATTGTATGTAAAGAATCCAAACAGTACATCTCTCCACAATAGTGTAAAATCTTCATAAATGTGTTCAATTATAAACCTACTGATGTCTTGCCACAGTTTTCTTACATGCATACAATGCCAAAAAAGATGCACAACTGTTTCTGGGTGGTCATTACAAAAGGAGCAATTTGAGTTGATGTTTTCCTTAAACTTCTTCATATAGTGGTTGGCAGGATAATATTTATGAATAATTTTAAAGGAAACTTCCTTAATTTTCTTAACAAGTAGGTATGTTTGTGGCAACATCCAAACTTTTTCCCAACAGATATTATCAATAAATCCATTCCAATAAGGCATGACATAAGGTATAGATACAACATCCTGCTGAAACAAGAATCGTATCGCTCTGTTGTTGAATGGACCAAAAGAGAAACAAATCTTTCCTACTGATGAGTCAACAGGGTCAATAGAAGGTAGGCTCTGAGGGTCAGGTCTTGACATGTTCCTGAATAACATAGCAACACCTGAGGGAATGGCATCTAAAACAATTGCAAAGTCTTTAGGTGTTACAGGGACCTTGTAAAGTGATACAAATTCTTTATAACTGAGTAAAAGACCCTCTGCATTTACCAGTTGGCTCACCAATAGGATATTATTTCTGAACCAATATTCTAAAAACAGAGAGGTATTTTTATACAATATATCCCGATTATTCCATATATAATATCTGTGTGGAGAAAAATTGTGTTTATAAATTAAGGACCATGACAAGAACCTGCCGATGAAAAGCAGAAAGTTTCACTGGAACTTTGTCAATATTATAATTGCAAAACAACATGAAGTTAAGGCCACCAAAAGTAGAGAAGACATGATGAGGAATAAAATTCCAGATAGAAGTGGGTCTTCTTAGGAATTGTTTTATCCAATTGATCTTGAAAGTATTATTTAAAGTAGTAAAATCCAGAAAATTCAGTCCACCCTTGCTAGTTTGATTGTATTGGCATTCCCAGCCTTGGTTACAGACAGTCATCTGTTTTTGTTCAAAATATTGAGTAATTGAAACTGAATGGGTGGCGGCAGCAAGCAATGTACCAGGCCAGCTGTGATTTACAACCTGAGAGTAATATTTTTTGGACTACCAAGAAATGTATTGGGGAATTATATGAATCATGCATTGAAAGGGAAAAGGGGATACCTAGTCAGTTGTCCAACTGAATGTATTCAACTGAAATGTGTCTTCCACATTTAACCCAACCCCTCTGAATCAGAGATCGACATCCACCTCTTCGGCACCTTGCTCATGGGCAGAACAACAGATCTTTACCTTGTCAGCTCAGGGATTAGATCCAGCAACCTTCCGGTTAATTTTGTTGTTTGTGTCATATCTGCAAAGTGGTTAAAATGCTGTCAGTTCCACTTTAAGTAACCATCTGTCTTATGTAACCATACCAAATGTAACATATACTAATTTTCGGTATTTCTGTATTTCGTATTTGTGTTTAATATGTTACTTCTAGTCAATGAGACCAGGCTGACTCATCACAAAAAATATATAACTTCTGACTGGACAAATGCTTGCATAAAACCACCAATGAAAATAGAAGTGGAACATACATCCGAAAACAAGTCCTGTAGGCTATCAAATGGAGAGAAAAAAAACACCATTATGCAACAATCTGATGAGAAAACAACTGAAAACTGATGGCAACTGAGAGAATCCCAAAGAAACGCCAGCAGTCTATTTGTCTGTATCGGAAGTTCACAGTTAATCTCGCTCCAAGCACGAAGTATCATCAACCTGGATGCGTTTACCTCATACCAACCATGACCTCTGCCAGGTCACCCAAGTGACTGAATTCCATTGCTGCTTTACATGCGCGCGGTGATAATACTTGCCGGCTCTGACTGTGACAGAAACACCAAAGAGTGTTGCACAATATTGCTTTATCTGTTTGAATATCTAAGCGTGCGTAATTACCCCAAGGCCCGCCAGTCAAGTGCACCATGGCATGCCATGCCGATGTCTCTTGTTCACTCTGACCGTGCCCACGATTTGACTCACTGTAAAGCCTAAACCCCGTTGACGTGTAGTCTATGAGACCAGGGTGCAGCTCATTATAAAACACAACACAAGCGTTATGTTGAATTTGAGAGGTTTTTTAAAAACTAGTCGACTGGATATGATTTTTACGCAGGCTAGCCTAGGCCTGCGTATAAATGGCCCAATTGGTGATTTTGATTTGAGATTAGGCAATGGATTGGAGATTATTTTGTCTAACACCAGCGCAAACAATCAAATCCATTAAATTCAATTAAATTCACTTGTAATAATCACTTAACTCCAAGGAACGATTAAAATGGCATTGTCAGACAGATATACCTGTCATCGAGTGCCTTTCATTAATTAAGCAAGATGTATCTGTCGTTGATATCTAGTGGGGACACTGCATAGGCTAGCCTACAGGTATGTTATCCTTGGCGCTACTCAAATATCTGACGATAAGAGATAACCACTTGATGCAACTGAAAGTTTGGTGTCGCGATCAAATATGTGCGTATTAATGAATAGATTACCCTTTGAGACAGTTTTTGTGCTGTCAAATGTCTGACGTCTTCAGATCAATAAAACCCGCAGAGCAAGAACAGTTCAGGCTAATTTGATTAAATAAGAGAAAGGTTAGGTACACTCAGAAAAAAACAAAAATAATTGATGAGTTCGAAGAACCCTTTTAGGTTCTAGATAGCACCTTTTGTGTCGTGTCCTTTCAGTAGGCTATATTAGAATGACTCAACATTTAGCCTTAACTGATAATTCAAATATATTTGAAACCATAAAGTTATAAATGTCATGGTCCAGGAACCATATTCATGTTGATGAATTGGGTTGATATTGCTAGAAGCAAACAAATGCCACGTGTTGTGATGGACATGTTATCTGATCAGATACAGCCATAAAATCCCCCCAACGGGAACATTATCCTACAGTTATAGCTAAAGACGTAAATGCAATTTTGTATTTATTAAAGCTTAATTGTCCATTTGTATAAACAAGTCCTGTATGAAAAATGTGGCAGGCATCGGAGTCAACACTGTCAACACTGGCCAAATGTGAGTGTTGGTTGAATAGTTGAAATACCGTAATATAAAAGCATTAATACATTAATCACCATCAGACAATGCCAAAAATACCACAGGCCTAGGTCTTGGGCGCGCTTGCCTTATCTACTTTCCCTGAGAGTCCTGAGAGGACACTCGGGACTGTCAGTGACCGAGCTTGTTGGAGGGAGGCAGCAGGGCCCGCCCACGAGGAGGGACTAAGCATTTAATACTGCTGAGACCTCTAAACGGGCTCAAAGAGAGACCCACCTGTGGCAGACACTGTCAGGCACGAAGGGAATAAATTACTGCGTCTCCAGCAAGACCATTACCGGGCACAAACCTTGTTGTTCTTCATCTTGATTATCTGAACTCGGACGAACCGTTATACACAGGGTGAACATGACATTATTTTGTCATCAACTTTTCATCCTCCTATGGATTGTTGTCACAGGTAAGCTTGATTTAAATGTTTTCTAGGATAATGTCTTGTTGTTGAAACGCCCATGTACGCATGGATCATTCGGTGGAATATTGTTCAAAATACACTTCTCAAAGCAGGTGCCATTTCGTGTAGGATATACAAGGAAAATCCAGAGCTCTGTGGGGTATTTAAATCCATCTCCAAACGTTGCCCATTTTTGCCTATGCATTGCAATAGGCTATGTTTATATTTTTGTTCCCATAAGTTTGCAATGTCACTGGAATAACGATGTAATAACATTAAAGCTGCCAAGTGGATAGTAATGCAGTGTATAGACTCATACTAGGCTATATTTACCATCACTAGCCTACCCTAGATCCACTTAAGCTACATTTTCAAATACACTACATGACCAAAAGTATGTGGACACCTGTTTGTCAAACATCTCATTACAAAGTCATGGGCATTAATACAGAGTTAGTCCCCCCTTTGCTGCGATAACAGCCGTCACTCTTCTGGGAAAGCTTTCCACTAGATGTAGGAACATTGCTACGGGGACTTGCTTCCATTCAGCCACAAGAGCATTAGTGAGGTCCGGCACTGATGTTGGGCAATTAGGCCTCGCTCTCAGTCGGTGTTCCAATTCAGCCCAAATGTGTTCAATGGGGTTGAGGTCAGGGTTCTGTGCAGACCAATCAAGTACTTCCACACCGATCTCGACAAACCATTTCTGTATGGACCTCGCTTTGTGCCCAGGGGCATTGTCATGTTGAAACAGGAAAGGTCCTTCCCCAAACTGTTGCCACAAAGTTGGAAGCACAGCATCGTCTAGAATGTCATTGTATGCTGTAGCTGGAACTAAGGGACCTAGACCGAACCATGAAAAACAGCCCCAGACCATCATTCCTCTTCCACCAAACTTTACAGTTGGCACTATGCATTGGGACAGGTAGCATTTTCATGGCATCCGCCAAACCCAGATTAGTCTGTCGGAATGCCAGATGGTGAAGCGTGATTCATAACTCCAGAGAATGTGTTTCCACTGCTCCAGAGTCCAATGGCGGCGAGCTTTACGCCACATCAACCGACAATTGGCATTGTGATCTTAGGCTTGTGTGTGGCTGCTTGGCCATGGAAACCCATTTCATGAACCTCCCAACGAACAGTTCTTGTGCTGACGTTGCTTCCAGAGGCAGTTTCAAATTCGGTTGTGAGTGCTGCAAACGAGGACAAACAATTGTTACGTGCTATGCACTTTAGCACTCGTCAGTCCCGTTCTGTGAGCTTGTGTGGCCTACCACTTCGCGGCTCAGCCGTTGTTGCTCCTAGATGTTTCCACTTCACAACAACAGCACTTACAGTTGACCGGGGCAGCTCTAGCAGGGCAGACATTTGTCAAACTGACTTGTTGGAAAGGTGGCATCCTATGATGGTGCCACGTTGAAAGTCACTGAGCTCTTCAGTAAGGCCATTCAACGGCCAATGTTTGTCTATGAAGATTGCATGGCTGTGTGCTCGATTTTATACACCTGTCATCAACGGGTGTGGCTGAAATAGCGGAATTTGAAGGGGTGTCATCATACTTTTGTATATATAGTGTAAGTGTTTTTCTATCCATTATTATGTAAGGTAAGAAAACATTATTTAAGGCTCTGATGGATCTCTTTTCATATGTACAGTACTAATACTTAAAAACTAGTGGCTATCTTAGACTCTTAGCAAGGGGTTCCCCAAAACTCTCCAAATAGAAGCCAAGACTTACTGAAGACTGAGTCATTCGTTCCACTGCTCTCTGGCAGGTTGTGACACACATCTTAACCATTCAAAGAAGTGTAGCTCTTTCTGTACTCTCTCTTCTATACTCTTTTAGCCTGCAACACTGGTGAAGTGTACTGTGGAATCTTAATGAGCCTATAGGCTCAGCCATGCTGCTCCTTAGCCTTGCTGCCTTATACAGAAGTTAATTCTATTGGTCGCAGTCTCTTAATTAGGGCTGCTATGGGGTTGCTTCATCACGTTGCCAACTATAGCAGGGATGGGGAACTGGCAGCCCACGTGCCCGCTGTTTTTGGCCCACGGATCAATTATTATAACATTTTTTAGGACCCGAGTCGGGATCTCAATGTACGGTTGCGAGTTAAAATAGTAGAACACACTAGGTGCAATTTAGAAATTTGCTTGTGCATCAGCAGTTTTTCTCTTATGTTATGTCTGTCACTGACAGTCACTCAAATAGCCAATGTCAGCTAAAAAAATGTAGATTGGTAAAAATGTCATGGTCGTATTTCCAACCAGGGGACCCCAATTGATTTTGTTAGTCACTCTCACTCAGATATCATATTAAAAAACAGCAAACATTTCTCTCCCCCTATGGCAAAATGTGCAGAATTGCAGGAAATAAGCTATAAAACTGCTCATTTGTTTCACCGTTCCTTTGCAAAATGAGTAGAATTGAATGAAACTTTTAGAACATTGTAAAATCTTCTCTCCGCCCAATGGCAAAATCGCTTAGGGCCCCCAAAAGGCTAGTGCCTCATGATGAGTTCAGATTTTGTGGCCCTCACCCCCATCAAAGTTGCCTATCCCTGCCCTATAGGGAAGGCCATATTTCTGGTCAAAAGTTACCATCAGAGCCCTGAGAGGAGCCACTGTCATGTGGCTCAGTCCCTGCTGGTACACTGGTCCCTGCAGGCTGTGTTTATAGTTCGATCACTTGTTATGTGTTTAAGGACTCTGTAACTCAGGGAGAGAGCTAGGCTCTGAACTGAAGGAGGCTTGTACGAGGTGTGTGTGTGTGTGTGTGTGTGTGTGTGTGTGTGTGTGTGTGTGTGTGTGTGTGTGTGTGTGTGTGTGTGTGTGTGTGTGTGTGTGTGTGTGTGTGTGTGTGTGTGTGTGTGTGTGTGTGTGTGTGTGTGTGTGTGTGTGTGTGTGTAGTAAAATGATACACATGAAGGACCTCCTGAGGGTCGATCACCTCTTCCTCTGAGTCTGGCGCCATGGACGACATCGTCCAGCATGTGTCCCCGATAAGAAAGAGCATGTTCAGTGTCTCTTCTCCTCCCCTTCTTAACCCTGTCTCTTTCCTCTCTGACCACATACATTCTTCATGTCGGCAGCTTCATAGTTTGGTGGTTAGTCATGATATTATATGTGCAGAGCAGGCAGGGTCTATACAGGAGGTAATGGATGGGGCGGACAGAGCGAGCAGACACACACACACACATTCATCAGTCCTCCCTTTTAAGTGTGATGAAGCCCAGATATCAACGAGTGGTCACTATGCCGAGGTCAGGATAAATAGGGTACAGTGAGTGTGACACTGGTTTGGTAGTATCTCCTTTCTCCTCACTATACCGCCCAGCCTTTACCCACAATCTCTCTCTCTTGCTGCCTGCACTCCCCTTTTCATTGACACTCTTGCTTCTTCTTTCTTTCTTCCATCTTGTCTTTCATCTTATCACCTCTCTCCCCTCCTCTTTCCTCCCTCTCGCTGAGTTGGATTAGGGGCTGTAAATCTCACTCTGTAATTGGAAAGCATGTGCTGGCCGAGCTTTAATAGGATATGATATGTGCTCAGAGCAGAGGCCCAGTGAGCGAGGAGCGCTAGCTGCTCCAGGGAACCATCTGTTACCTACAGATAGTCAAGGCTGGACGAGCCCTCTGTGCTGATATAGGATATAGGGAGGGGGACGTAGACACACAAACTCACCTCCCCTTAAGTCTTACAACTAGGGCAAGCCACGGGTCAAGCTGAAGGTAGAGAGGTCACTGAGAGAGAGAGACCAAGGGAGATAAGCATGTAAATAAATCAACTGAGGTAACGATGAAGAAAAAGACAAGGGAATAAACAATGACTGCAACTTAAATCTTCTGATCTTTCCCTAGTAGAGAAAGTAGGACTGTGCTCTGTGTGTCCTTCCGTGCCACCCATAGTGATGAGTCCTGCTGTGGGGCCCGGTATTGACAAATCAGTACAAGACCCTCTAGCTGTGTAACTGCCTTTCTTCTGTCAGTGTGTGTCTTTGTGCCTGTGAGTAATGTGTGTGTGTGTGTGTGTGTGTGTCAAGCAGGCCCTACCCCAGGCAGACGATGGCCAGTACAGCTACCATCTAGCCAAACAGGACATTTCTCCTTCCCCTCCAGGCATTGTGAACAAATTGAGCAATCTCAAACATGCCCTGTCTGAAACAACATTCAAGCCTCTGCTCATCCCGTAACCTGGGTGTATCCCGGTTATTTAAGCAATATCGCCCGAGGAGGTGTGGTATATGGCCAATATACCGCGGCTAAGGGCTGTTCATACACACAACGCATCGCGGGGTGCCTGAATACAGCCCGTAGCCGTGTTATATTGGCCATATACTACAAACCCCCGAGGTGCCTTATTACTATTATAAACTGTTTACCAGCGTAATTAGAGCAGTACAAATTAATGTGTTGTCATACCCGTGATATATGGTCTGATATACCACGGCTGTCAGCCAATCGGCATTCGGGGCTCTAACCCCCCACTTTATAATTCTGTATTAGTATTGTACTGTTAGACATTTACTGCACTGTTGGACCGTGGAACAAAAACATTTAGCTGCGCCTGCTTTAGAATCTGCTAATATGTGTACACGATAAATAAACTTTGATTTGAGAACAGTGTGGAATTGTCTTTCGGGAATTAGGAAACCTGTTAATTCCTTAGATGTAATCTCACAGACAAATAATGCAAGATCTTTAGGGAAAGGGGATACCTCATTCCTCATTTAACCCAACCTCTCTGAATCAGAGAGGTGCGGAGGGCTGCCTTAATCGACATCCACATCGTTGGCACCCGGGGAACAGTGGGTTAACTGTCTAGCCCAGGGGCAGAACGACAGTTTTTTACCTTGTCAGCTCAGGGATTCAACCCTGCAACCTTTCGGTTACTGGCCCAACGCTCCTACCCGCCAGGCTACCTGCTTTACCCATTTATGACAATGCCTGTCTATTGTCCTGTTGATTTTATAAGTGTGTTAGATGCTGTATACGCTGTCACAAGTGACTTTCCCATGAGTAACTATGCAAAGTAGACTTCACCCTCATGATATTGGATGAAGGCAGGGAGATAGGACCGGTCTCTTTCCTTCCATTGACCATGGACATGTTCAGCTTGATTAGACTAATTAGGAATCTGTCCCCCAAGCAGCTTGTATTACTATGTGAGGGATCATTGTCACAGAGAGAGAGTGCTGCGGCATCAGCAACCTTAATAATAATAATGCATGGTACTTATACACCGCTTTTCAAGGACCCAAAGTGGCTTCACAAACGCCAGACTGAGCAGAAGGACGGAGACACACGGCGCTTCAATAGAAGGTTTATATCCCCCATATCCGAGGGACGAGGTTTTCAGGGAGGCCTATTACCCGGATGAGGCACCTCTTCAGTGAGAGAGAGGAGAGAGTGATTGAAAGAGAATAGCAGACACAGGGATATGGCAGTGGTTGGTCTGGAAGAGGTGAAAATGAAAGCTCCTCATCTCCGTGAGATACGGTCACCTCTGGTGAACTGGCGTCGGCTGCCCTGCTTTGATGTGGCAGCCGTGGTAACAGAGAAATGGACACGGCCCAAAGGACAGAGAGAGACTCACTACACCAGGGGAAACTGACCTGCTTGCTGCTACTGTGTGTGTGTGTGTGTGTGTGTGTGTGTGTATTTGATATAAGAAGGGGAACATTCTCTACAAGCATTGGTCCTACAGGTCATAAAGCAGTATGTTAGAAATGTCCACCTCATTAGCCGGGTCGGAGGCCTGTACTCGGGACTTCTAATTAGCATGGACTGAATTCCTACATTACTAGTCCTATGTCATGTACATGTTGTTATTTTGCATGTTAGGTTCTGAGATGTTATACATGCTATTACACCCCCTATCGATTTAGTGTTTGATATGTCATTTGTGAGCACTGTCAGTAACTGTTATTCCTATTAGCATTTGTAAACAGTGAACTGCATGGACAGACAGACTAGACTACAGGAATCAACTCTGAAGGGACGTCACATTACTGTGATGGCGCTAATTAGAAAATCCTTTCGTTATCAGTCTCTGTGGGGTCAGTCACTAACCCGATGGCCCATATTTCTTTCTCTCTCTCTCTCTCTCTCTTTCTTTCTTTGTTTCTTTCTTTCTCTTTCTCCATTTTTCCGTGAGCATTCCGTAATCAGGTCTGTGTTTCTCACAATGCTGGTAGATGTGATAAAAACTATTTCAGGAACGCACTTCCCTAATCCCCACCCGTAAGCTGGGCATGTTTCCGTGGAAACTCCAAGTGACTGAAAGTGTCTGCTGGAGGCAGGTTTCCGGAACCGCCATGACTCCTCCTGTCTATTTAAACCCTTTCTTCCCTCCCCGAGCACTGTCATCTGCAGACTCCAGACTGGGATTACGTCCCAAATGACACCCTTAATCCCTGTGTAGTGCACTACTTTTGACCAGAGGCACTATGCAGGGAGTGCACTATGTAAGGAATAGGGTGTAATTTGTAGTAGTGCACTATGTAGGGAATAGGATGCAATTTGGGACACATATTATCTTGAAGTACATTATCGAGTAGAGTCTGTGGGGGTTGGAGTTGAGGGGGCAACAGGTAGCAAGGTAATTGTTTATCTGGCAGTCGGTTGAGTTCATGAAGGGGCAGTTCACAGGAGTACCATTGTGCCACATGAAAAGAAAGCCTGTGAAGTGTGGCGCTGGGATGACAGATGAGCGTCATCGGCGTGGAGTCTCTCTGTCCCTCTCTCTCTCCTCTACTCTCTCCCTGTCTCTCTGTCCCTCTCTCTCTCCTCTACTCTCTCCCTGTCTCTCTGTCTCTCTCCCTCAGTGATTTGTAGTGTGGCCATCAGAACTTTGACAGCTGGCAAAGGACACACTCCCACACTGCTTAGCGGTGGCATGCGAGTCCCTCAGCCTCTGCTCGATGCTGCTCCCGTTTCTTCCTGTGTGTGAAGGGGAGGTTGAGGGTGTGGCTGGGTGACAGACTGTCGCCTTATTTTATTCTGTTTGTGAGTCTGTCGATGTTTACTTCACTGTGTGTGTGACATGCAGTATGACCCTGGGAGTGACACTGTATGACACTAATGTATACACCGTTGCAGTGACTTGATGTGAATCTGGTCCAACCCAATCTGGACCATTTTGTCTATGTTATAAGTCAAGTTTTATTTGCAGTGCATTTCATGTCTCAATACACTTTACAAAAAAATATGAGCTCTTCCTGAGTGTGTGGTCCCCTATATGGTGAAGTTCTATAGGTGTCCTTTGACCCCTGGGTGGTCTGATTTAACCCCGTTCTCATTGTGTCTTCCTGAGATTATCTGGCTGTAACACTAGGTTAATACCTAAAAGAGGGCTTCTGACTGTCCTGCAATATACCGTTTACATAATCTACACTAATGTACCCTACCTGTACAGTGTCTCTTCTGGTTTGATATGCTTTGTTCAACATTAGCAGTAGTTCCTGGTAATATGTTAGTAAAGATAAAAATTCAAATGAGTGGTAGTTGGACTACGTGCCAGTCCTGTTTAAGAATGTTAAAAAAAAGTTAAAAAGTGGAACTTAAGGAAATAGCAGTCAGAGGAGGCTGGTGGGAGGAGCTCTAGGAGGACAGGGCTCATTGTAATGGCTGGAATGGAATTACTGGAACAGTCTAACATGTGGTCTCCGTATGTTTGATGTATTTGATACCATTCCGTCCATTCCAGCTATTACAATGAGTCGTCCTCCTATAGCTCCTCCCACCAGCCCCCTCTGATATCAGGGATATTTCAAACCCACACAGAACTTCCCCTTGCGAGTTGTTTCATTCCGCACCAGGTTAGTTTTGTTGCTTATGAAACTACGATGACGTGTATACTGAAGTAATAATACACAGAGAAGCATCAATGTTGCAGTTGTTAATATGTATATTATGACTGAGTACAATTCGTATTGTATTTTTATTTCACTTGGTCCCCCTCTATGGTCATGCTTCTCCCTCTGTGGTCATTCCACCCCTTCAACAGTCTACTCTGCCTCCATACCAATGTACATGTATTTATTCATCACTGCCAAAGTTGTCATTTATGTATATAATGCTATTTCTACTCTGATTTTTTTTTTAGGACCGTTTTCATTATTTCACTTAGTCCTGCATGTTGGAACTCAAAGCCTAACATTTCACTGAACCCGGCAATCACACCTGCAACCCTGTACATGTGACTATTACTGTACACACTCTGAAATCAGCCGTGGTGGAAGGATTGTACCGAGGGATGACTTTGTAAGACACAGGATAGCCTCTGTGTGCGCATTTGATGAAAACCTGTGTGTGTGTGTGTGTGTGTGCATGCCTGCATATTTGCATGCGAGTGTGTGTCAGGCGTGATATTCTTGCCTGGGGTCCGGAGCCTCCCCCTGAGTCCAGTAACAGGTAGGTATTTTAGGATGAAGTCAAGGCTCCCCAGTAGCTATGTCTACTCATGTTCATGTCAACCTGTCTGGGAAGGGATCTTCAATTTTACAACATGGCCACACTCTCATGGTGTATGGTATACCCACATCATGCACAAAATGTGTCGGGATATAGCAGAATGACTCCAGCCGTAGAGAGCCGACTCTGTGATCCAAGCCAGTCTGTCTGATGTGGATCTAAATGAGACGTCAGTGATTTCAAGTGAGGTTAAACTTTTCCAGGACGGAAGCATTTTAATGAGAGGGGTGGGGGAACTGTGGAAAGGTCATCACAAACACGCACGCACAACCACAAACACACACACACACCATTGTGTTGTAGTTTTGTCATTGTTGCAGTGCTGAGAGAGAGAAGTGATCAGATAACTGTCTTTGCTTTAACTCACCAGCCGATACTCACCTCTCCCTCAGTTTCCACTCTGGTGCCTTGGATATCATGGTGGCTGTTTGCATGGCAGCAGTATTGGGGGATGTGGCTAGATTTACTATTGGTGTTTTTAGAAAACGTTGTATAGTGCGTAGTCTTGATTTTATATCCAGTATAATTTTGATATCGGTTTGTTGTTGAGTTGACATACAGTCTATTCTCAACTGTTCTCAATAGTTATCAACTCACCTCGTGTCACAACAGATGTGTAACGGTTGTTGGTGGAAGAAGGTGAGGACCAAGGTGCAGCGACGTGTCCATGATTTTTATAGGAACACTAGAACAGAAATGATCAAAACGACAAAACCGAAACAGCTCTATCTGGTGCAGACACACAAAACAGAAAACAACTACCCACAAAACCCATGTGGGGAAAAAGCTACCTAAGTATGGTTCTCAATCAGAGACAACGGTAGACAGCTGCCTCTGATTGAGAACCACACGCGCCAAACAACAAAGAAATACAGAACATAGAAACTGAACATAGAATGCCCACCCTAGTCACACCCTGGCCATGACAAGATGTTTGTAGCTCATGACTTAGAACAGGGGTTCTTAAACTTTTCCAGCCTGGAACCCAAATTAGACATTTCGTGATCAGTCATTTCAAATGTTGCCATGGGGCATAGAGAGAATTGAACTGTTTTAAAGCATGTTTTCTGCAATTCTACGAATCATGCCATGGGGCGGAGAGGACATTTAGCAATTTTCTAAAACATTTCATACAATTCTGCTCATTTTGCAATGGGGCAGAGAGAAAAACATTTAAGTTTTACAGCTAATTCCCTGCAATTCCACCCACTTTGGGTCGCGACCCCAACTTTAAGAAAGGCTGACTTAGAGGGTGCAAAATCAAGTGGCATTTAACCGACACCTCAGAGCTACCAATGGGCCTGATGGAGGGAAAGGTCTGTGTGTTGGATGGAGAATAGCAGGAAGTAGTGGGCTATTGCCTACTGTATGTAGATGCTAAATTAGGCTTTGACTTCCCAGTAGTTGTGTTGTGGGGCAGGGCCTGATTTCTGTCACCACCATCTGCTTTAACACCCATTTACACATTACACTACTGTAAATGTTTGCGCTTGGCATTGGTAATTTTTGATAAGTAGACTATTGGCCTGCCTTGTCCAGGATCACACTGGATGATCTATGCTCAGCCCGCTCTTTGTTCAGGTTGCCAGGGACATTTCTTATGTTTGGAATCTGTGTGTTTTTTTTTTTGTTCCAGTACAATGGACCATAGATTAGGTTTCCAGGTTTTAGTTAGCAACCACATTGCTAGGCTTCATTATTGTGTATTTATCCGGTTTCTGCTAAGACGCTGGTCTGAAGACAACACATTCTGTCAGGCATGTCTGCATCGCCAAGGCCCACTGGCAAATCTATGCGAAGGAATCTAACCAATGGGCAGAATGTTTTAATTTGGTTACCAAGAGATAAAAGTGTACTGTGACACACTGTGGTGATACACCCAGAATGTACAGTATGAAGGGGGAAGGCTCTTACTCATAGCTATGTCTTCATATCAACATCGTGGCGGAAGGGTGGAGCATTGGGCTAGTAACCAAAAGGTTGCAAGTTCGAATCCCCCCAGCCGACAAGGTACAAATCTGTCGTTCTGCCCCTGAACAAGGCAGTTAACCCACTGTTCCTAGGCCGTCATTGAAAATAAGAAGTTGTTCTTAACTGACTTGCATAGTTAAATAAAGGTAATAAAAAAAATCATAGAAAGATAGAGGGATGGGCATAACTGACAGAAATCTCATTATAAGAACATACGGTTGACTTCTTGTGTCTTGCACTGTGAGTAAAAGGGGATAATTAAATCTAGTGTTTTCTCATTAGTCTTTGTTGGGTTTAGTCTCTCGGAATCAACTAAAACCCTTGGGGCTATCTTCTTTCATTGTTAATGTACACAAGCTACTAACAGATTGATACAGTACTGTTAACTGCATCTCTGTTTTGCGTCATTGGTCCCACACTGTTCTAGTTTCGGGAGACGTTTTCTGGTTTCGGTCACCTCGCCTTGTTATCATCATAACCAATAAAATCTATATTACGTCAGCTGTGATCATAAAAGCCTTTCTCTCAGTCCACCACCCATCATATCAGATAACTCTGTATTTATTCAATCCACTCCCTCATACCGTATGTAATCCACTCCCTCATACCGTATGTGTGGGTAAAGGGGTGTGTGTCTGTGTGTGTTTGTATGTGGTGAAAGAGTCTGTATGGATACAAGTGTGTTCTCTATCTCAAATACGGATGGCCATTAAGTTCGGCCTTGACAGGTGTGTGTGTGCTCTTTGGTCATTTTTCATCTGTAAATGGGTTTTGGTTACCATGCGACAGAGCCGTTAGGTCACACGAGGCAATGTACACTCTGGCGTGTACTGTGTGTTCCTGGAAAATAATTGAATCACACACAGAATCAGATATTAGTCTTTGTTTCCCCCCCTACTTCCTCCTGCATCTCTGCTGCCTGGTACGGTAGGAGCAACGCAGGGCTTGCCATCTGCCATCTGCCTAAGTCGCATCCCAAATGGCACCCTATATTAACCAGAGCCAAAAGTAGTGCACTATGTAGGGAATAAGGTGGCATTTGGGATGGGTCCCCTGTTGTGCGTGTGTTCCCTCTCTGCTCTAGCTGGAGGAGGAAATAGAAAGGTTGAGCGTATTCAGTCAACGCATACAGATGAGGACCCAGCTCCGCGGCTCGGGGTAAACAGGCCGAGGCAGTATTCTATCAAAGGCCTCCTGCTGGGTGTGCTGCTCCTCAAGCTGCTGTGAAGCTGCCAAACACATAGAGACCAGAGCAGATTGGGTTTTAACAGCACCGTGGACAGGCATCACCACAAAACGCTAAGATCAATGTGACGCCGAGTCCTCTTTGAAGAGACTGGTAATAAACTTGACTAGACACCACACTGACATTACGTGATGCAGTGAGTGGCGTTCGAGGTACGTCAGCAAGCGGACGACAGCGTACTTGTCTTTTGTCACGCTTATGACGCGATGCACCTTTGTACGTCTCTGTGACACAACCGGAATGGTGAGCTCAGGGAAAGCTAAAGCAAATGCCACAATGAGTTTTCATCACGGGGCTCAAACACGGAACACTTTTGCTGTTTAGATTCCTGTGCTTTTGCAGATCGCCCAAGTGGTATTGGAACGCATGCTGTCAACCAGGGCCATTCCATTTATTTTCTGGAGGGCCCAAACACCTCAGATATTCTGTTTCTACCTGGTAGTTAAATTCACCCATCAGTCTCAGTCATCCCTGATTATAGGGGGGAACATGCACACCAGAGGAGTAACTGGCCAAGGTTTAAGACTACTGGTTAAGACCACAGGCTTTGACTCCCTAACCTTTGACCTTAACATAACAGGTCTGTTTCGGTATTGCAGGTTTGGGGTGTTTTGCAAAGTGTGTTTGGGGCACATGAAGCTGAGCTCATGACTTACTGTATGTTTGTAGTGTTGTCTTTTTCTTTAGGGGGGGAGTCCAACACCCAGACTCCTGGCACACACGACAGTCCTGGGCCCACAGATACATCCATGACCCCAGGAGATAGATCCACCACCCTCTTATCAACAACGACCCCAGTCTCCACTGAACCCAACTCCGCCACCACAGACCGAGCCACCACCACCCAGGACCCCTCAACTGTCCACCCTGGCACTGATGGCACCTTACCGACAACAGCAGCTTTCTCTAAAACTAAAGAGGTCTCTACTTCGACAGACCTGACCTCCACTTCTGATACGACAGAGTCTACAGGAGCAGTCGGCACCACTGCGACAGAAACAAGAACTATCCTGTCCGTCAGCACAGCAGAGATGACTTCCTCCCACAAGACCTCAGCGTACACTGTCACGTCCCCTGAGTCGACAGAAAAAGACAGTCAATCTACAGACAGTGGCATGACAACACCCACCACCACACCTGCCCTTAGCAGAGGGGTCTCTCCGTCTACCACGGAACATGCCGGAGCCTCCTCTGTCACCACGGAAACAGGCCGTACCTCAAACACAACTCCAGACATTGTCCCAACCAGCAGTACCAAAGAGCCAGGCACACATGAAACAACAGCTATCAATACAGCTACCACAAATACAGGTACCAAAGACAGTGAGACCACAGGTACAGGGATCACAAAGTCCACCATCCCACCAACTGGTCAGACCTCTCTGTCTTCACGCCCCTCCTCCACTACAAAGGGCCCTGAGACCTCTCTCCCAGTAACAGAGGGTGGTACCCTGTCTTCAACACGCCCCTCCTCCACTACAAAGGGCCCTGAGACCTCTCTCCCAGTAACAGAGGGTGTTACCCTGTCTTCAACACGCCCATCCTCCACTACAAAGGGCCCTGAGACCTCTCTCCCAGTAACAGAGGGTGGTACCCTGTCTTCAACACGCCCCTCCTCCACTACAAAGGGCCCTGAGATCTCTCTCCCAGTATCACATAGTACCTCGCCCTCTACCTCGACCACTGCCAATACAGAGGGCTCCCAGGTCCCCACTACAAAGGGCCCTGAGACCTCTCTCCCAGTGACCGATGGCGCCACGTCCTCAACCCCCACAGCTACCATTACAGGGAGCCCTCATACAGACAAAACCACTGGAACACAGGGGCCTACCGATTCTACAACCATAGCTGACACTCCAGCCTTGCCCCCCACCTCCGGCTCTTCCTCCAGCCCACCCTCTCCAGGCTCAACCCAAACCCCAGGCAGCAGCACTGAGGCCCCCATAGACACCTCCACCACCACCCCTGCCACCTCACCCACCATCACACCTACAGGAGGTATGTTTTAAAATTGAATTGTCCGTGTCTGATGTTGTAAACATGATTGTGTCTGAAGGAGGACTACATATAATGCAGCAAACTGATTAAAAACAAAGATATTATCTTCACTGTGAGATGTTAATCAATGTTGAAACTTCCTTTCTAATTTCATAATTGTTTTGTCTTCTTTCCTTCTTTTTTTTTACCACAGAAACCTCTGAACAACCAACTAGCAAAACTAGTGAGAGCCCACTTCCTCCTTTCCACACCTCCACCTCCCCTACCAGTGGAATCACCACCCAGCCAGAGTCAGCCATCACTGCTACCACACCCCTGCCTCCACCCATCTCCATATTGTGTCCCTCCACTCCCTGTCCGTATGATAGCATCTGTCTCAATGGCACCTGCCAGTGTGTGTCTGGGACCTTCCTCTTAGAGGGCCGCTGTGTACAAGGTCAGTGCTAGTTGTTGGTGTTATAATGAAGACAATGATGGTGCTGATGCTGAGGATGATGTGGATGGTGGCGGTGGGGGTGATGATGATGAAAATATTAGTATTGATGACGACTCCTTTTTCCCCCCTTAATTTTCAGCCCAAGTCTTCTCTGGAGACCTGCATCTCAACCAGGCATTTCAGGATGAAATGAGCAACCGGTCATCAGTCATATTTCAGCAAACAGCAGCCAGGATCTCAGAGGCAGTAGGTCCCTGCGTCATAAAGCCCAGTAGTTAGTGTGTTGTCCTCTCAGAGCTACAAAGTGGGACAATAATCCTCTCTTATCTTCTTTTTAGCTGAGAAGAGTCTTGGAAAACGAGTCTGGATACAGCCAAACTGACGTGGTGCTGCTTAGGTGAGATTCTCTACGCTACATTGTCAAGATTGGTTGTTATCCAATGTATATCCCACTGGTGTAATGTCAACAACTTTTCCACGTTGGTTCAGCGTACTTTCATTGTGATAACGTGGAAACAACGTTGATTCAACCAGTGTGTGCCCAGTGGGATTTGTTGTGATGACCAGGACATTGGTTTGACCATAGACCATAGACCACAGCTGGCTTGTAAATGGTGATTACGTATGGTCTTTGTGACCCTACAGGCAAGGCAGTGTGATCGCGACCGTGAACAACGTGTTTAAACTAGGCTCCAGTGCCACCCAGACTTCGACCAATGGCGCTATAGAGAAAGCCATACAAGCCTGTGGCACGACCTGTGGGACTATACTGGAAAGAGCTGCATTTACCGGTGGGCACTGTGCATTACTTCTTCAACCTGTGTAGAAGGAGATTCTTACTACCTGAGAGCTTTAACCAGACGTTCTATTCATAGAAAATAATAGATAGATAAGTACTTTATTATACCAGAGGAGAATGTCATGTCAATCAACAGTAGACAGAAATACTGACATTCTCCTACTCTGTAGCTATTAAAAAGTCCCATAAAACATGGAGTACCGTTACATAGTGTCCCTATCCTGACGGGTGTGTCCCTATCCTTTTCCCAGCCACTGACCTATGTGATCAGGCCCCCCAACCGTGTGATGTCCGCTCTACCACGTGTGAGTACAAAGAAGATGGAGTGACCAGATGCTCCTGTAAGGCTGGCTACATCAACAGCTTCTACTCAAACCAAAGCTGCACAGGTGAGTACAAACCTGTCTCCAATGGTTCCATGCTCATTGAAAGGTCATTCACGATAGGAGTCGGTGATCATGTGTTTTGGTGGAGTCTTTGTGGTTGTGCGCACTGAGTGCATTGAAATGTTACACAAGACACATGATAACAGCTTAGCTACTGTATAATGGAGCTGCTGAACACATTCCATTTGATAGAGGGGAAAGATTAAAGGAGACACAGACAGACACAGACCGACTCAGAGCAAGGTCAAGTACACTTGGCGTAGCTTCAGTGTGAGGAAAATGGGAATGTTGCCGTCAAAAGAATGCATAGGCGTTCATTTAAATACGTGTGTGTGTGTGTGTGTGTGTGTGTGTGTGTGTGTGTGTGTGTGTGTGTGTGTGTGTGTGTGTGTGTGTGTGAGAAATAGAGAGATTTTTATTGTTTAATTCACTTTTATTTATTATCTAGTTCACTTGCTTCGGTAATGTTAACATGTTTGGCCCAATAAAGCCCTTGAATTGAATTGAGAGAGAGAGAGAGAACACAAACAGACCCCACAGAGTGCCAGGACAGCAACACAATTAGACCCAAACAAATCATGAGAAAACTAAAAGATAATTTCTTGACACACTGGAAATATATCTATATATTTTAAACAGAGCAAACTAGAGCAAACTATTTGGCCCTTATCAGAGAGTACACTGTGGCAGAATACCTGACCACTGTGACTGACCCAATATTAAGGAAAGCTTTGACTATGTATAGACTCAGTGAGCATAGCCTTGCTATTGGGAAAAGGTGTCTCAAGAGAAGACAGGCTATGGACACACTGCCCACAAAATGAGGTGGAAACTGAGTTGCACTTCCTAACCTCTTGCCAAATGTATGACCATATTAGAGACACATATTTCCCTCAGAATACACAGATACACAATGAATTCACAAACAAACCAAATGTTGATAAAGTCCCATATCTACTGGGTGAAATACCACAGTGTGCCATCACAGCAGGAAAATGTAAAGATGTGTGACCTGTTGCCACAAGAAAAGGGCAACCAGTGAAGAACAAACACAACCCATATGTATGTGTATTTATTTTCCCTTTTGTACTTTAACTATTTGCACATAATATGGCATATGTAATATCTTCATTCTTTTGGAACTTTTGTGAGTGTAATGTTTACTGTACATTTGTATTGTTTATTTCACTTTTGTTGATTCCCTAGTTCACTTGCTTTGAGAGAGAGAGAGAGAGAGAGAGAGAGAGAAAACACTATGTCTCTTTAATGTATTTGTCTGCAAAGGGGTCGTTGCCCTGGAAACCAGTTGAAGAATCATGGTCGCTATCTGCCGAGCCAGGGGCTGGATTAGTTTTGTCCAGTGGGGAAGTTATGGGATAGGGAGAACTACTAAACATAGATGACTCTGCTCCCCACAGCGCCTTGTTAAACTACACATACTGTGTAGGCTGTTCCTCAAATCTAAAATTGTCCGCACTGATGTTACAACATATATTAACTTCTCTTAGAAGCAAGGGTTTATTATGTGGTTTATTGTGCAAATGTATTGAGCAAACATTGGTGAGCTTCACCTGGTCTCTTCTGTGATAGCAGAGCTACAGTACACAGAGTGGCTGTTAAGATCACAGTGTTCCCATGTTAGTTCCTCTCTGTGAAACTGTGACATCACTGTCTCCATAGAGATCCGATAATTCATGGTTCTGTATGTAATTCAATGGCTGCCTCTCACCTATGTTTCCTCTTTCTCCATAGCCTGTCCCAGTGGTCAAAGGTCAGAGGGAGACACATGTGTGCCGTGAGTATTTTAATTTAATATATTTTTGTTTGGTTGAGACAGGCAGAGATCCCCTTTTGATATTGCATTAAAGCATTGTAGATAGCACCAAGTAGATAGCTACTAGCGCCCCCTTGTGCCCTCACTGTGTAATTGCACAAGGAACAACTCACCTAAGACAATGTATTGTGGTTAGATATGAAATGTGTATCATGTTTGCTATTATTGTTCTATTCCAGATGCCCGTTTGGCTACGCTGGATTCAACTGCACTGACTGTATGTTGCACTAAAGCTCCTCTTTCCTAACCAAATGGGTCCAGAGATTTGATAAAAGTTAGTATGGTGTTGGTATTTCCCGGTTATCTGAAGTGTATCTCTCTCTGTGTAGCGGCTCTGTTGGCAGTGGTGGTCATCGCCTGTGTACTGGGGGGAGTCCTTCTCATCATGCTGCTGGCCTTGTTTGCATATTGCTGCTGGTAAGAATATAACACCCTCCACTCCTCTCCCTTCTCTCTTCTCCTCTCCTCTCCCCTCTCCTGTTCCTTCTCTCCTGTTCCTTCTCTCCTGTTCCTTCTCTCCTCTCCCTTCTATCCTTTCCCTCCTATCCCTTCTCTCCTTTCCCTCCTTTCCCTTCTCTCCTTTCCCTCCTCTCCCTTCTCTCCTTTCCCTTCTCTCCTTTCCCTTCTCTCCTTCCCTCCTCTCCCTTCTCTCCTTTCCCTCCTCTCCCTTCTCTCCTTTCCCTCCTCTCCCTTCTCTCTCTCCTTTCCCTTCTCTCCTTTTCCCTCCCTTCTCTCCTTTCCCTCCTCTCCCTTCTCTCCTTTCCCTTCTCTCCTTTTCCTTCTCTCCTTTCCCTTCTCTCCTTTCCCTTCTCTCCTTTCCCTTCTCTCCTTTCCCTCCTTCCCTTCTCTCCTTTCCCTCCTCCCTTCTCTCCTTTCCCTTCTCTCCTTTCCCTTCTCTCCTTTCCCTTCTCTCCTTTTCTCTCCCTTCTCTCCCTTCTCTCCCTTCTCTCCCTTCTCTCCTTTCCCTCCTCTCCTTCTCTCCTCCCTTCTCTCCCTTTCCCTTCTCTCCTTTCCCTTCTCTCCCTTCTCTCCTTTCCTTTCCCTTCTCTCCCTTCTCTCCTTTCCCTTCTCTCCTTTCCCTTCTCTCCTTTCCCTCCTCTCCCTTCTCTCCTTTCCCTTCTCTCCTTTCCCTCCTCTCCCTTCTCTCCTTTCCCTTCTCTCCTTTCTCCCTCTCCCTTCTCTCCTTTCCTCTCCCTTCTCTCCTTTCCTCTCCCTTCTCTCCTCTCCCTTCTCTCCTATCCCTTCTCTCCTTTCCCTCCTATCCCTTCTCTCCTTTCCCTCCTATCCCTTCTCTCCTTTCCCTCCTCTCCCTTCTCTCCTTTCCCTCCTCTCCCTTCTCTCCTTTCCTCTCCCTTCTTTCCTCTCCCTTCTCTCCTTTCCTCTCCCTTCTTTCCTATCCCTTCTCTCCTTTCTCTCCTATCCCTTCTCTCCTCTCAGTCCTCTCCCTCCTCTCCTCTCAGTCCTCTCCCTTCTCTCCCTCCTCTGCCCTCTCTCCCCTCCCTTCTCTCCTCTACCTTCTCTCCTCTCCCTCCTCTCCTCTCAGTCCTCTCCCTTCTCTCCTCTCCTGTCCTTTCTCCCCTCTCCCTTTTCTCCTCTACCTTCTCTTCTCTCCCTCCTCTCCTCTCAGTCCTCTCACGTCCTTTCTCCCCTCTCCCTTTTCTCCTCTACCTTCTCTCCTCTCCCTCCTCTCCTCTCAGTCCTCTCCCTTCTCTCCTCTCCTGTCATTTCTCTCCTCTACCTCCTCTCCTCTCCCTCCTCTCAGTCCCCTCCCTTCTCTCCTCTCCTGTCCTTTCTCCCCTCTCCCTTCTCTCCTCTACCTTCTCTCCTCTCCCTCCTCTCCCCTCAGTCCCCTCCCTTCTCTCCTCTCCTGTCCTTTCTCCCCTCTCCCTTCTCCCTTCTCTCCTCTACCTTCTCTCATCTCCCTCCTCTCCTCTCAGTCCCCTCCCTTCTCTCCTCTCCTCTACCTCCTCTCCTCTCCCTCCTCAGTCCCCTCCCTTCTCTCCTCTCCTGTCCTTTCTCCCCTCTCCCTTCTCTCCTCTCCCTCCTCTCCTCTCAGTCCCCTCCCTTCTCTCCTCTCCTGTCCTTTCTCCCCTCTCCCTTCTCTCCTCTACCTTCTCTCCTCTCCTCTCCCTCCTCTCAGTCCCCTCCCTTCCTCTCCTCTCCTGTCCTTTCTCCCCTCTCCCTTCTCTCCTCTCCCTCCTCTCCTCTCAGTCCCCTCCCTTCTCTCCTCTCCTGTCCTTTCTCCCCTCTCCCTTCTCTCCTCTACCTTCTCTCCTCTCCTCTCCCTCCTCTCAGTCCCCTCCCTTCCTCTCCTCTCCTCTCCTCTCAAGCCCTAACCTCCATTCACACTGCCCCTCATCAAAGGCCTCCCACCCTCCTCTAACCATTACTCTGTCAAGTCTTAGCTGCACCCCTGGCTCTACACCGACCCTACAAAATATTGACGTTATTTCTCTCACCAGAGTGTATCCTCAGAGAATCTTACCGATATAGGGCTGTGCATTTACATGGTCCTATCTGTGTGTCTCGGAGGTACCGGTCGCAGTCAGTGAAGAAGCCTTCAGCAGAGTTCAGCAGCCCGTACCCTGTGGAGGACTTCCAGGGCCCCTGGTCCACCACCCAGGGCATCACCCCGATCCCCCGGGCCAGCACCAACTGGGCTTCAGCCCCCATGGAGATGACCGAAGGGGGCAGCACACACCACCTGGTCGACATGAAGCCCCACACCAACGGAGCGGTGAGTCACTTGTGATTAAGCCTGTGTTCTTCTGACCACATGGAGACTTACTACAAGATACACCTCCTGCTTGTACATTGCCCCAAATTGTAATTGTCCTGTCTGCTTTCCTCTCCCTGCTGTTGTCCTCTGGAAACCTAATGGGCTAACTCAAAGACCTTCTCTGTCTTGTGTAACATATTTAAGGAGTTTTGAGATTGTCTCCTTAAATGCTGTGTTGCTCCTTGTTATTTAACTCCTATATTACACGCCAAAATCGTATGTAATATTTGATTTACTTTTTTTGTGACATAACTGTACTTGTCGTAGTGGAGAGTTAATGTTTGCTAGTGTTTATGTTTGCTAGTTAGTTAGCATGTATGTGCTCCCTCCCTTCCTTGCCTGACTCCCGGTGTGTTGCTTTAGGGATTCCACATCCTGCCTAAACGGGGGAAGAAGGTAAGGTTCTAAGTCTAGTAATGCTTTGCTTTCCCTCTCCTTACTAAGCCCCTACAACCTCTGCTGATGATTTGACTAAATCTACCCTGTCCTTTGACCTGGTGATGGGAAAGACCGAAACTTCATGAACGCTTGATTCATGAACACAGTCAATAGCTTCCAGTACCTTATGTGATCCACCATTTGGTTTAGGAGGAAAGTAACTCTTATCGGGTTTCAATAGTTCATCATATACGTTCATGAAGGCTCAGTTTTGACATCTTCATTTCATGTATGTATGTATGTATGTATGTATGTATGTATGTATGTATGTGTGTGTGTGTGTGTGTGTGTGCGTGCGTCTAGCACGATCTCTGACATTCCCACCTGTCAAATGTTTCAGACCGGGTCGTATGACCTGACCTCAGACAGCATGAACACGTTCAAGGGGAAGAACCCGTCTCGCTACTCCTACCTGGTGCAGGGCCACGAGAACCCTTACTTCATACCGGCAGATGACAGGAGACCCGTATGAGAACCTCAGCGACGTCTGGAGGCAAGGGCCCATATCCACACAGCGTCTCAGAGCAGAAATGCTGATCTAGGATCATTTTTTGCCTTCTTAAATCATGACTAAAAAAAGGGAAGACCTGATCCTGGATCAGCAATCCTACTCTTAGATGCTTTGTTAATATTTGCTGTTGGGAGGAGAGAAGGACGGGTTAGAGAGAGGAGGGAAGATATGGGGGGGTTAGAGAGAGGAGGGAAGGCTTCAGGGAAGATATGGGGGGGGTTAGAGAGGAGGGAAGGCTCAGGGAAGATGGGGGGGTAGAGAGGAGGGAAGGCTTCAGGGAAGATGTGGGGGGGGTAGAGAGGAGGGAAGGCTTCAGGGAAGATGTGGGGGGTTAGAGAGAGGAGGGAAGGCTTCAGGGAAGATATGGGGGGGTTAGAGAGAGGAGGGAAGGCTTCAGGTTAGAGAGAGGAGGGAAGGCTTCAGGGAAGATATGGGGGGGGTTAGAGAGAGGAGGGAAGGCTTCAGGGAAGATATGGGGGGGGTGGTGTATCGGACAAAAATGGCTGAAGATCAAATTGAGAAGTCACTGACTTCTAGTAACTCTGGGTATAGGTACATCTTATCACTGTATTTGTGTTGAACTATGTAGAACTCTGTGTATACCTTTTCATCATCAGGATGTTCAGATAGATGCCATGTACTGTGTGGGGCATCAGTAGTAATTTGTGGTTTTTCAGTCCTTCAAGGACTGGAATCATTCACGGTTTAACGGCACAACTACAAGGGACTTGGCAGCAGGGTTTTAAATATGTTCTTCTTGAATCCATTCTCAAAATCAGCTTTTGATATCACAACGATCTGAGGTCAAACATTCACTGACTTCCCAGGGATTCACTTCAATAACTGACACCAAAGAGGATTGTGAACACTATAAATTCATGTTTATACTTTTGAAATGTTCCCGTTCATCTGATCAGTCTTTATCCTGTTCTGCAATACAAAGAGGATTCTGAACAATATTTGTAAAAAAAAATAAAAAATAAAAGTTGTCTATTAGGCTGCGTTTAGACTGGCAGCCCAAATCCTAGATTTTTTTCTAACTAATTGGTATTTTGAAAATAATTTGTGGTTGGTCAAAAGACCAATTAGTGGGAAGAAAAAGGTCGGAATTGGACTGCCTTAAACACAGCCTTATTTAAGAGCTGAATATAGCTTGTCATAGCCAGTAGGTGTGGCCATTGCTCAGGGTCAAGCTTTTCATTTCTCTACAATATGCAGGTACTTTTTATTTTTATTTCACCTTTATTTAAGCAGGTAGGCTAGTTGAGAACACGTTCTCATTTGCAACTACGACCTGGCCAAGATAAAGCAACGCAGTGTGACACATGGAGTAAACATGAGTAGAAAAGTCGTCTATGAAGTGTGTGCAAAAGGAGATGGGCAATAAATAGGCCATAGGAGCGAATAATTACAATTTAGCAGATTAACACTAAGGTGATAAATGAGCAAATGATGTGCAAGTAGAGCTACTGGTGTGCAAAAGAGCAGAAAAGTACATTAAAAACAGTATGGGGATGAGGTAGGTAGATTGGGCTGGCTATTTACAGATGGACTATGCACAGCTGCAGCGATCGGTTACAGTTAGTTAAGTTACCTGTATCTCTGTCTTATTGAAAAGATTACTGATAGATTTTTATTGAAGATGGGTCATTCTGCATTGTAGTGTCTGCACTCTCACAATCAACGTAGTATTTGAAAGTGATTCATCCCTTGCTAATTGCACTGAACTATGTATTGCGTTTCACTACATGTGATTTGAGTGGGGGGAGGAATCAGACACATTCTCAGCGAGAGCAAATTTATTTGCTTATTTTATACTTTAGGATTGAATGCATTTTCATGAGAGCTGTGTGTATGAATGGCTGAAGGAGCGGGATCCCTTGTTCAGGGGTTTATACAGTAAAGGGATATTTTGTTTGAGTCTTGTCTGGAGCTGATAGACCTACTCTATAGTCTATTATTCTGGCCTGGAGCAGAGTAGGCCTACATTTTTTGTTATTAATACCTTCCCTGCTGAAGCTGTCTGGATCTGCAAATGTGCCTGTTTCGATTTGGTCTTTGAAGAATAGGAAAATTATGCAAAAGTAAGCTCTCAACAAAGCTTGTTCTCGGATGTGCCAATTACGATGTCTATACAGTTTCCGCAAAAATATGATGTATCTGGAAGTCGTTAATGTGTCTGTATTTGTGAGTATGTGTGTCATGGAGACAGTGCACTATTTTCTAAATGTACATACAACTTTTGTAAATTAAATGTCTTACTGCAGAGTGCGATGAAAATAAATACATATGAAACACAGTGTCTTTTCCTTACGTTATCATGCAGAAAAATGTTAACATTGGATGTATCTGTATTGTTGTTACGAATCCCTTTTGGCCCGACAGTCTAGGGGGGGGGGGGTGGTAATGAGACCCGTAACAACTCAAATTATAATAGTGACAAAGTAAAAGTGAGAACGAAATAACCAGGACAACTGAAATCTACCGTCAAACTCAGGGTTTATTAATAAACACACGGTAATGGGGGGGGGCAGGAAAAGGGGCTGAGCTGGACCCAAGGAAAGAAACATTTAACAAAGTCTACCTACGGGTAGTGTATGCCCATGGGCGACTTGTGTTGGTTTCCCCTTTTCCCACCAGAAAACAAACACCATAACCAAAAACAATACTCACAGGTGATGACAAAGTGCTATGGAAGTGCTCAAACAAGAGGTTAACACACAAAGAGAGAGTGAACCAGAGACCTACAGACATGGCATTTACAGAGAGATTGAGCTCTAGAGCAAACAACTGATGGGGTTTTTAAACCAAGGGAAAGGAACTGTGATTGGGTAGGAAACAGGAGGAGGTGTGTCTTCTGATTGATGATTGGATTGGTGACTGATTGGGGAGTGATGATTTTCACCTGTGAGGGGAGAAGGAGAGAAAAGAACACAGGATACACACACACAGACACAGGATACCTGTATCCGTAACAATTGTCCACAGTGGATGTATCTGTGTATTGTCCACAGGTGACGAAGGAAATTTGTCTTTTTGCTCTGATCCCAACAACTTCCCTAAACAACCAACAAACAAACACACGACACACATCGTTGAGAGGAGCGCAGGGTCAGTCAGTCGCAGTGCAGAGCCCTTGGAGCCTTGCCTACTACACTTGAATCTAGTTTGAGGAATTAGGAAATCCTAGGAAGTCTGCATCCGATTCAACCCATTTCATAGCCAGAAAGACAGAGCTCTAGGTTAGTGCTGATAATCCATGGTAACACAGTGTGTAGCAGAGGGAGGTGGAGTGGATTTGGATTTGGCCCATATGGACAGTGTTGGAATTGGCCCCGTCCTGCTGGTCCAAATAAATCTCCACTAAATTCATCAGAGGGTAGAGGCTCAGCTCTGACCTTGTTTAGGAAGAGTGCACTGCAGATGCCAGATGTGCTTTCATGGAGATTTCATAGCAAAGCTATCAGATACTGTACTCATTTGGTGTAAGGCAACTCACCTCGTTCCAGATTCGGGAAAATAGAGAGAAGGGAGAGGGACGGAGGACGGAGGACGGATCACCCTTTAAAGGCTCAAGCAATTCACTCAAACGTGAGCAGAGCAACTTCCTGCACTGATATGAATGCTTCTCGGTTTTCTAAATTGTGTTCATTCTGCATGGTTTGCATTTCTTCACACGGAAATGAGGAAGTACAGTGAAAACAGCATCTGCTGTGGTGAGCTTTAGGCTCCAATTAATAGACGCTACCTAGACAAGAATTTGGCTGTTTTTTTTCAGCAATACATTTGGACTGAATTTCAACGTGACTTCACTCTGCAGACTGCACCAGCCACAGCAGGGATGTAGGCCGACCTATTGCATTTCACACCAGTCTATAAAAACCTGACTGGGTCGCAAACACTGATCGCAGGGTGAAGGAGATCCTTCCCTACACATAGCCGTTCATATTAGTGTTATGCTCACAGTGTTTCAACTAGCAGTCCTTTATTACACTGGCTGTACTACCTAGGTACCCAATAGGCACTATATTCCCTTCATGGTGCACTATTTCTGACCAGGGTCTCCATAGGGAATAGGGTGCCATTTGGGACACAGCCATCGTCACCCAGGACGGCCCGCTGCCCTGGTCTGACGTCTCCAAAGTCCTGCTGTGGGAGGAGGGATGCCTGTGAATATTTGGCAAGCAGAATGATATTGTGGCATTAGGACTTAAGAGCATATGAGGATTCGACTCCTAAGGGCAAACAGGGATTCAGACTGGTGCTGGTAAAGCTGGCATTGAGCGGTCTTAATCTTGACTAGTGGGGCACCAGAGCACGCCCAGAAACCCATACATAGGGGGCTGAAATCAGGGGCTGGCGTATAAATCTCAATTTGCGTGTGTGTGTGTGTGTGTGTGTGTGTGTGTGTGTGTGTGTGTGTGTGTGTGTGTGTGTGTGTGTGTGTGTGTGTGTGTGTGTGTGTGTGCTAGTCATTCTGTCCTGCAGCTTAACGTCCATCCCTATTGGCATTAGTTTTAGGTTTTAGCACCCTTCTGTCTGTAACTACACCCACACAAATCCTGCAGCCATAGCTCTCGTGAGTAGGCCCTATAGGAGAAAGCACAGTACCTTCTGAAAGTATTCACACACCTGAATTTAAGATGGATACAATTTCAATTTTATTTCACTGGCCTACGCACAATACCCTATAATGTCAAAATATAATTATATATATTTTTTTTATTTTTTTATTTTGAAATGAATAAAAAATGAAAATCTGAAATGTCTTGCGGCAATAAGTGTTCAATCCCTTTGCTATGGCAAATACGTTCAGTAGTAAGCATTCTGCTTAACAAGTCACGTAATAAGTTGCATGGACGGTGTGCAATGATAATGTTTAACATGATTTTTGAATGACTACCTCATCTCTGTACCCCACACATACAATTATCTGTAAGGTCCCTCAGTTGAGCAGTGAATTTCAACCACAAAGAACAGGGAGGTTTTCCAATTCCTCGCAGTGAAGGCTAACTATACTTTGGATGGTGTATCGATACACTCAGTCACTACAAAGATACAAGCGTCCTTCCTAACTCAGGAAAGGAAGGAAACCACTCAGGGATTTCACCAAGAGTCTAATGGTGACTTTAAACAGATAAATAGTTGAATGGTTGTGATAGGAAAAAACTGAGGATGGATCAACAACATTGTAGTTACTCCACAATACTAAGCTAAATGACAGAGTGAAAAGAAAGCCTGTACAGAATAAAAATATTCCAAAACATGTTTCCTGTTTTCAAAAAGTAGAATTGCAAAAAATGTTGTAAATCATTGAAATTCATGTCCTGAATACCAAGCGTTATGTTTGAAGAAAATCCAACACATCACTGAGTACCACTCTTCATATTTTGAAGCATGGTGGTGACTGCATCATGTTATGGGTATGCTTGTCATCGGAAAGGACGAGAGTTTTTTAGGATAAAAAGAAATGGAATAGAGCTAAGCACAAGCAAAATCCAAAAGCGGGTTCAGTCTGCTTTACAACAGACACTGGGAGAGAAATTCACCTTTCAGCAGGACAATAACCTAAAACACGAGGCCAAATATACACTGGAGTTGCTTACTAACACGACATTGAATGTTCCTGAGTGGCCTCGTTACAGTTTTCTTAAATAGGCTTGAAAATGTACGACAAGACTTGAACATGGCTGCCTAACAATGATCAACAACCAACTTTACAGAGCTTGAAGAACAGAATAATGGTCAAATATTGTATAATCCAGGTGTGCAAAGCTCTTAGAGACTGTATTTCATTTTCAATGCATTTGCAAAGATTTGGAAAAAAACATATTTTAATCATTATGGGGTATTGTGTGTAAACGGGTGAGATTTCTTTTCAAATTCAGCCTGTAACAAAAATATGGAATAAGTCAAAGGGGTAAGAGTACTTTCTGAAGGCACTGTACATGGAAGATTCCTCATGCTTGTTTAGCCTAGATCAGCCCATCCCAGCCCATAGGTACATCCCAGCTGAATTATTGTCCATGCGCTACACATCCCAGTCATTTGACCCACCAGAGCTGTGGGAATGGGGGCCCTCTTTTTACAGTAAATGTTTCTGAATGTACACTGACTTGCACATACTGAGCTCGCAATTCTTTCACCCTTAGTGAGTTGCGCTCAAAAGGAACTCTGTATACTTGTTTCATTCACATCCTGTTACGATGGAAATGCTCACACTGTCAATTCCCTGGAAGTGTGTGTTGTCTTGTATCACTCGTTCCTGGATTTCTCTGAGTCGTATTGCATTATCTTGAAGGACCATGCCAACTATAACGGCCTCTTGCTCCCGAGTGAATATAGCTGTCCTTCCACCTGCATGTGGCAGCCTTGCAATTCTACAAAAAGTAGTTGTGCAGTTACAAAACATATTCATACAGTACAATACATACAGTGATTCACTTTACAAATGTCTATTGAAACAGCTGCATATAGTGTAGTACAGTAAATTTGCAATTACAAAAATACAGTAGTATACTGTACCTGTTCTCTTCTCTGAATGTCCTTACTATGGTGGACACAGAAAATCGGCTCAAATCGGGTCGCACTCAAAGTCCTGCTTCCCTCATTGTCAGTCCATGGACAAGAACATGCTCTATACTGTTTCTCTATACTGTTGCTCGAATATCATCAGATATTTCCACTCTTTGTCTTCCTCTTCCTCTTCATCCTCCTCTTCCTCTTTCTTGCCCTCCTCCTCCTCTTCGTCGCCCACCTCGCATACGCACTCGTCCGCTCACATTGTTTCTTCTATCCATTCTCAGACTTTCTCCGTCCCACCTTCAACAACCTGTTTGCTCTCTGAACTGGCTTATATTGGTTGTGTCGCATCATTTGAAACAGGTTAAATCAATTTTGAGTGGTTGTGTTCAATCAATGACATGTGTTCTCTATTTGTATTTGATTGTTGCCACTTGTGTTTACCAGTATGGATGACATGTGCATTAGAGTGCAGAATGTGTTTTGAGAATGAGAATGTGTTTAGAGTTTTACTGAAAAGTCTAAGTGAGATCTGCAAATTGTGTTTCATCATGTGAAATGGTTTAAGGTATTGACAACAGACTGCATAATTAGCTAAATGAGTCCAGGCAACTGAGAACTTTGTTCGACAAATGGGTTTTAGTGTTTTAGCAATTGAGAAAAACTGTAAAGGTTAGGATCCCGTCCACTGTTTCCTCACTCCCTACTCCCTCCCTCTTCTCCTTCCTCCCTCCCTCTCCTCTTTGTTTGGTGCAGACAGGCAGCAGGCAGGCTGTAATTGGCTTAAATGAATGGATCCTACTCCTGCACAACTGCTGCTATGAACACAATTAAACATTTCCCAGCAAACTTGCATCCCGGGTGGCAGCTGCCAAAACATGGCCTGGTCCCCTCAGCCAGGCACCTCACTGAGAATCATACCCCTCCTTTCAGTTCCTCAGTCATTTGTCCCGCCAATCAATCAACCATCCGTGTATCCATCCGCCAAGCATCGGTTTATATTCTCGCTCATCATATCCGAAGGTTCTTCTTGCCCTCCATGTGCCCTGCAATATTGACTTCAACAAAAAATGCATTTCAAATGTAGTGTAAAGGAGAAAACATGCGTGGATGAAATGAATTCCATTTCTTACCTATGGTTTGTTGTTTAAATACTGTATCAGTTCTACTGAAAAAATGGTCCGAATTTGCTTTGACCTCGTCCTAATTTCTGGTTCACGTGCATCTCTGGCAAAGTGACTTGTCCATCTGGTAGCTTCAATCTTGAACGTGCTCCACTGTTATTGGTCTTATCGGACCTTTCTCCTAGCTGTTATCTGCAGCAGCCTGGACAGAGAAGTGGAGATGGAGGTGCCTGAGTTGAGAGCTTTATGGCCTTGAGAAGGCTGTCTGCCAGGAGCTAATGCAGGGAGTGGTAGGGAGGGAGGAGATAGGCAATCATATCGAACACTCCTGGCTGTTACAGGGAGTGAAAACAGCGAGAATCTGGCGCCGAATGGCATTAGGCTAAAAGGGCATTAAGCCCCCAGTCAAACTAAACGGCAGCAATCTGATTTATATAAGAGAGAGAGAGAGAGAGAGAGAGAGAGAGAGAGAGAGAGAGAGAGAGAGAGAGAGAGAGAGAGAGAGAGAGCAGTAAGTATGAGGGCAGTTAATATCAGGACATTTCAGCACAGTCGTGTAGCTAGCTCTAGCCCAGAGAGAGAGAGAGAGAGCAGTAAGTATGAGGGCAGTTGATATCAGGACATTTCAGCACAGTCGTGTAGCTAGCTCTAGCCCAGAGAGAGAGAGAGAGAGCAGTAAGTATGAGGGCAGTTAATATCAGGACATTTCAGCACAGTCGTGTAGCTAGCTCTAGCCCAGAGAGAGAGAGAGAGAGCAGTAAGTATGAGGGCAGTTAATTTCAGGACATTTCAGCACAGTCGTGTAGCTAGCTCTAGCCCAGAGAGAGAGAGAGAGCAGTAAGTATGAGGGCAGTTAATTTCAGGACATTTCAGCACAGTCGTGTAGCTAGCTCTAGCCCAGAGAGAGAGAGAGAGAGCAGTAAGTATGAGGGCAGTTAATTTCAGGACATTTCAGCACAGTCGTGTAGCTAGCTCTAGCCCAGAGAGAGAGAGAGAGCAGTAAGTATGAGGGCAGTTAATTTCAGGACATTTCAGCACAGTCGTGTAGCTAGCTCGAGCCCAGAGAGAGAGAGAGCAGTAAGTATGAGGGCAGTTAATATCAGGACATTTCAGCACAGTCGTGTAGCTAGCTCTAGCCCAGAGAGAGAGAGAGAGAGAGAGCAGTAAGTATGAGGGCAGTTAATTTCAGGACATTTCAGCACAGTCGTGTAGCTAGCTCTAGCCCAGAGAGAGAGAGAGAGAGAGCAGTAAGTATGAGGGCAGTTAATATCAGGACATTTCAGCACAGTCGTGTAGCTAGCTCTAGCCCAGAGAGATTGATTTGGCCCTGTGATTTCCCCATGAATCATTTCCTATTATTACATATCAAATAATAACAACAAGCCCTTTACACCCACTGGAAAATCAAATAATGTCATCAATAATAATCCATTCTCATGAGATCATATTTTTAGACTAAGTGTAATACAAGAAAAGGGTCATTCAGTGAGTGCCTATAAAGGACGTACTTCTTCCATAATGGAGCAACGACTACATTTCCTCTTAAATCAGAACTGAATCAAGTACAACTCCTGACAGAAGCTGATGCTTGGCAGTGGCACAGTCTGTGTGCATTCTGTCTTTTTATCGTGTGTTTATTTAGTATCTGTCTGAGTCTGTAAGTCATCCAGTCCTTGGAGAGAGGGGGGCGAGTGAGGAAGTGACTCATGCCCAGTGTGGGGGCCTGTTTCAGGCTAGGATGTGTCACGACTCCCGTTAGATCACGATGTGGCTCCTCTCAAAGGTTATTATCAGGAGCTGCTGTTAATAGATGTCTGATCATTTCTATGTAATGGTTGTAATCCATTATGTAATGTGCTTATTGGATTGAGGTTGCTGGCTGTGGATATTGTGTTCGATTCTGATAGGCGGTACAGTATACAGAGTACTCCGAAAATATTCAGACCCCTTGAGTTTCTCCACATTTTGTTACGTTACAGCCTTATTCTAAAATTGATTTAAAAAAAATAATAATTATGACATAATGACAAAGCAAAAACTGTTTTTTATACATTTTTTGAAATGTAGAAAAGAAAAACTGAAGTATTACATTCATATAAGTATTCAGACCTTTTACTCAGTACTTTGTTGAAGCACCTTTGGCAGCGAATACAACCTCGAGTCTTCTTGGGTATGACGTTACAAGCTTGGCACATCTGTATTTGGGGAGTTTCTCCCATTCTTCTCTGCAGATCCTCTCAAGCTCTGTCAGGTTGGATGGGGAGCGTTGCTACACAGTTATCTTCAGGTCTCCAGATATGTTCAATCAAGTCCGGGCTCTGGCAGGGCCACTCAAGGACATTTAGACACTTGTCCAAAAGACACTCCTGCATTGTTATGGCTATGTGCCTTGGCTTGTTGTTCTGTTGGAAGGTGAGCCTTCGGCCCCAGTCTGAGGTCCTGAGCACTCTGGAGCAGGTTTTCATCAAGGATCTCTCTGGACTTTGCTCTGTTAATTTTTCCCTCGATCCTGACAAGTCTCCCAGTCCCTGCCACTGAAAAACATCCCCACATCATGATGCTGCCACCACCATGCTTCACTGTAGGGATGGTGCCAGGTTTCCTCCAGACGTGACGCTTCGCATTCAGACCAAAGAGTTCCATCTTGATTTCATCAGACCAGGGAATCTTGTTTCTCATGGTCTGAGAGTCTTTAGGTGCCTTTTAGCAAATTTCAAGCAGGCTGTCGTGTGCCTTATACTAAGAAGTGGCTTCCGTCTGGCCACTCTACCATACAGGCCTGATTGGTGGAGTGCTGCAGAGATGGTTGTCCTTCTGGAAGGTTCCTCCCATCTCCACAGAGGAACTCTGGAGCTCTGTCAGAGTGACCATCAGGTTCTTGGTCACCTCCCTGACCAAGGCTCTTCTCCCCCGATTGCTCAGTTTGGCTGGGCGGCCAGCTCTGTTTTTTATTTTAAATTTGCAAAAAAAAAACTGTTTTCACTTTGTCGTTATGGTGTATTGTGTGTAGATTGCAGAGGATTTTTTTTACTAAGCCGTTTTTAGAATAAGGCTGTAACGTAACAAAATATGGAAAAAGAGAAGGGGTCTGAATACTTTCCGAATGCACTGTATGTGGTGACAGGTAGTCCAGAGACATTGAATTCTTCCGACTCATTCTAACCTGAATGATATGAATCATATAAACAACACAAGATAGGTAGTATTATTCTGTCTTTCTCCCTTATGTTGTCTTTGTAGTCAGAGGTATCAGTGTGTCACATGTCGATTCCAGACCCTGTCTCTGTGACCTATATGTGAAATGGATGGCCGGCTGAGAAAGGTAGAGAGGGAGACAGGGATGATATGAAGAAACAGAAAAGCACATCATGTACAGTACAGAGAAACAAGCAGATGGTAATGCCCCTTTTTCTGTTGACCCCCCCCTCACACACACACACACACACACACACACACACACACACACACACACACACACACACACACACACACACACACACACACACACACACACACACACACACACACACACACACACACACACACACACACTCCTCAAATCCCTCCATTGGTCCCTCCTTTCTCCCCAGAGAGGATGAGGTTAACAGATGCCTGTGAATCAGTTAGACCAGAGACCCATAACGACCTTTATTGTAATTAACGAGGCCGGTTGGCAGGGAGGAGGACGCCCCTCGTACCATGTGACCTCTCAGAGGCCAGGGGTGTCATGATGCTTATATACACACATATTCCAGGTCACGACAGCAACATTCTGTCTGAAGGCATAACATACATAGAACATGCACATTTCCATATCATTCTGTGTCATGAAGGAGTTTTAGTAAATCCAGTTGCCTTGCATATAAACCATAGTTAGTACAAAAACATAAGTGTGGCTGTGTCATTCGTGATGTAAACACTAAGACAGAGGAATGGCTGTCTGTCACATCTTTATCCTTTATTGATGTGTGTAGGTACGTTTATGTGAGAATGTGTTTCTTTATTTGAGAATTATGACTGTCTTTGTGTGTGTTGGTGTGTTTCTCTGTGCTTCTCACTTGTTACCCCGAGGACCCTGGGAGAAATCCTCACATGGCACAAAAGCACACAGACAACACTTGCCCTCCTGTATTACCATGAGAATACAGGGGGGAACCCCTTATTCAGACGCTGTGTGTCTCTGTGAGAGAGCTACACGTTAGCGGACAAAGGAGAAGCAGCCGCTACCTAGCCAGCGTCCACGGCAGCGACATGGGAGGAGCGGGGGAGGGGACAGCACTCTCTCTCCGTCTCTTTTTCATCCTCTCGACTGATCGTGAATGAGAGAGAGAACGCGCCGAGTATCAAAGACAGCCGGGTGAAGGCAATTAACCAGGAGGGCAGAGGGGAGAGGATAGGAGAGAGAGGGATTGAGAAAACAGAGGGAGAGGGTTAATGGAGGAGAATGGATGCTCTGTTCTGGAGGGTACTGACCATAGACAGTATGCCCTGTATATATCATAACAGATAGCAATATAAAGATCCCAGCTGTCAGCTCCAATACAGCTACAAAGCAGTCTGATGCTGAAGGCAGAGAGAATGAGAGAGAGAGAGAGATGGGTAGAGTGAGAGAGATGGGGAAAGGGGAGGGGAGGGAGGACCGTGAGGGGAGGGGAGATTTGAGAGAGAGAGAGAGAGAGATGGGTAGAGTGAGAGAGCTGGGGAAAGGGGAGGGGAGGGAGGACCGTGAGGGGAGGGGAGATTTGAGAGAGAGAGGGGAGGAGGCGGCCACTCTGTAGCAGCAGGTTTGTGAGCGCAGAAGCTGGAGGAGGAATCAGAGCGAAAGAAACAGTGTGGCTGCAGTGAGGAAGGAGAGACACATACAGAGAGAGAAGGACAGAGAGAACGGTAAGGAAATCTTCGTGTATATTACTGTCATGTCTGCTCCTTATGTTTTGTATGTCTGGTCTTTCTGTGAAGCGTCAGCGAGAGGAAAATGCTCGGTGGTGCTTCTCTGCCGGCCAGCCGGCCGGCAACGTGAGGAAAGCAGAACACCGTAGCACTGCAGAGAGAGGAGGATGACAGAAGGAGGGAGGAAGAGGGAGAGAGGGCGGAGGATGACAGAAGGAGGGAGGAAGAGGGAGAGAGGGCGCATCAGGCAGAGAGAGGAAGTGGGAATGGAGAGAGGGAGAAGAAGCTAGGAAAAAGCTGAAATAGAGGGAGCTCCCAGCAAGTGAGCCTGCCTGGCCATTAGAACGGTGTGGATGTTTAAGTGCGTGGTAGAGGAGAGGAGAGGGGAGGGGTGTGTTTGACTGACATCATGCAGCAAGGAGGATGTGAAATGTTAACACAGAAGGTGTAACTCTTTATTACTTCATGCTTAATGATAGTTGGATTCCCTGGACCGCACTGCTACTTCTGCTATGTGTTCTCAACATGAGATTCCTGATGTTGTCACCTCCCTATGTGTGTGTGTGTGTGTGTGTGTGTGTGTGTGTGTGTGTGTGTGTGTGTGTGTGTGTGTGTGTGTGTGTGTGTGTGTGTGTGTGTGTGTGTGTGTGTGTGTGTGTGTGTGTGTGTGTGTGTGTGTGTGTGTGTGTGTGTGTGTGCGCATGTGAGTGTGTGCGCACTCGCTTGAGTTTATGCGCATGTGTGTGCATGTCTGTGTGTGTGCATGTCTGTGAGGGTGCATGTCTGTGTGTGTGCATGTCTGTGTGTGTGCATGTCTGTGTGTGTGCATGTATGTGTGTGTGCATGTCTGTGAGGGTGCATGTCTGTGTGTGTGCAAGTCTGTGTGTGTGCATGTCTGTGTGTGCGCATGTTTGTGTGTGTGCATGTTTGTGTGTGTACAAAAGAGACAGGATTTTGGCTGTTTGCCAAGGTCCATGTCCTAGCTACTGTAAAATGTTTGTTGATTAGAGGAAGATTGAGGGGCTGGTAGTGAGAGTAACGTGTGTTGCGTGTGAAAGACACATTTGGACCTTGTCCAAGTATGGTAACCGCTGCTGTCAGCGGTGTTTAGTAACAGTGGATTTGTTGTGCGTTTGTGCAGCCAGTAGCCAGTAGCCAGCAGAGCAGAGGTTTCAGACAAGACACAGTCTAACCTCGTTATTGATCAGGGCTGTCAGTGAGAAGCTGTTCATCACTTAGTCAGTGTGGTGACAGGTGTACGTGGGAGCAGGGGAGGGGGGGGGTGGTAGGTTTGTTATCACTCGCTGATTTTAGAGTTTGTATGCACTGCGTGTCATCACCCATTCACTGACTGTTGGGTAGAATGTTGATGTGCTGTCATACTGAGTTAGAAGCTATTTGATATTGGCATCATGCCCCTCTCTACAGAGTTTGGTGCCTGCTACATAACATTTGGTGCCTGCTACATAACATTTGGTGCCTGCTACATAACGTTTGGTGCCTGCAACATAACGTTTGGTGCCTGCTACATAACATTTGGTGCCTGCTACATAATGTTTGGTGCCTGCAACATAACGTTTGGTGCCTGCTACATAACATTTGGTGCCTGCAACATAACGTTTGGTGCCTGCTACATAACATTTGGTGCCTGCTACATAACATTTGGTGCCTGCTACATAACATTTGGTGCCTGCTACATAACATTTGGTGCCTGCTACATAACATTTGGTGCCTGCTACATAACATTTGGTGGAGGCGGAGGTCCCGGGTTCGAGCCTTGGTATGAGCTGAATCAGGAGGAAGCAAGCAAGCAGGGTGACGCACACAACTTGCACCTGGTATACATCTGGTTAATGGTGAGACACACCAAGGACCGGACAGACCAAGCATCAACGTTGAGCCTTTATAAGGAAACGGTGGTCATCGGAAGAAGATGATCCCGCTATGCACAGGTCTGTGCTTCTTTCCAGTAGAGTCTATGTACAGTATGTCCACTGGAGTGATGCTCTGAGACACTCCTCATACTGTATTCTCACCCAACATCATTAGCATAGCCAGGAAATCTGTGCTCTCAGCAATCGCTGACCTTTGCCGTGACAACGCGAGAACAACAACAGCAACATACGTTGAGGAGTACAGAAACACTCTAAAAAAGGGGCCTGGTAGGCAGGTAACATACGGTGGCTGTACTGTAGTAGCCTGCCTGAGGGGTTCTTATGGGTGCAGCTTTGATAGAGAAGGAACAAATGGTGCTGGGCCCGGCTGGGTCTTGTTGTTGGGTCTGTTGATAGCAGCGAGGCAGGCCAAGCCCACTGGAGCAGGTGCAATTGTCTCCTGCTGTTGAACCTGTTGACGTCAGGCAGGACCACTCCAGGGAGCAGGGAAGGATGGCTGGGGACTGTGAGAGAGAGAGAGATTGAGAGAGCGAGAGCGAGAGGGAGTGTGAGAGAGAGAGAGAGAGAGAGAGAGAGCGAGAGCGAGAGGGAGTGAGGGAGAGAGCGAGAGTGAGAGAGAGAGAGAGAGAGAGATGCTTGTTTTGGAAAGAGACAGAAGTTCTGTGGGAGGGTCGTAGAGACTGGCATATGACTGTACATATTTGAGCAGGAATGCTGTGTGAGTCCTGTTCTGTGTGATCTGAATCTTTGGGTCCATCTAACTGAATGAGAATGTCCATTCAACGTATCTACATCTGTAAACCAAAGGGCAATACATTGACGTATGAATCACCATATTGGCAGTAATCCACTGGGTGTCACTAATAGATGTCGTTTCTGTGGACATTCTGGAGATTAGGATCTGATTGGCTGAGTTCATAGTTTTGCAGAAGAGCATGTTTGTGTGTGTAAGCTTAACTTGATTTGAGGAGAAATGCCAATTATATCGAGAAGATTTCTCAGTAGGAATGGAAATATGACGTTGGCGAGTTAGATAAGAAGCCGTGGTGTTTATGTGGTGTCTTTGAATCCTTTTGGCAGGATGTATCACTGTGCTGCGAGAATACTGCTAGAATATTTGTTTCAGTGTATTTGACAGGAGCTAGCTTTTGATGGCTACAGCCCAGTTACAGTGAGATATGTAGATACCTGAAGCCCTCAGACTGGTTTGGCCAATAAGGAGCTCTGTCAGTCTATGTTTGCGTCCCAAATGGCACCCTATTCCCTACATAGTGCACTACTTTTCACCAAGGCCCACTGGTCAACAGTAGTGTACCAATTGGGAATAGGGTGCCATTTGGGATGCACCCTATAACCATAGATAACAAAGCTTTATTACAGTTGACACCCCACCCTGTTTCCCCTGTCAACCCGGGCCCCTGTCCCCTGTCCCCTGTCCCCTGTCCCCTGTCCCCTGTCCCCTGCCCCCTGTCCCCTGTCCCCTGTCCCCTGTCCCCTGTCCCCTGCCCCTAAACCACAGACCTGTCTCAAATTGAAATCCCCATCCTCATTGCTTGTCTCTGCCCCCCTCCTCCTCCTATTCCTGTCTCCATCACACCCCCGGGTCCTACTTAGATGTGCCTCTCTCTCTCTGATGACCTCACAATGGGACTGTTCAACTTGCCCTGGAGGTGATGTCATCCTCCCAGCAGACACAGAGAAACAACATTATGTTGTTATGTGCAGTGAGGGACCAAGCTCCTCTCACTGCTGTAAAGATGCTATATATTCATACGTATCATTCACCTAGGAAGGTCCCCTACTAATTTGTCCTCTGCTAACACTGCTCCTATCCTGTATTGTGGCTTCTGTTTTATTCCCTCGAATCTAGTAGAGTCATTATAATCTATGCTATAGTATGGATTATAGTCTCTGATATGGTTGGTGGTTAAAATGATGAAGATGATGACAATGTTCCTGCTGATGTTTCTTCCGAGGCACATTCTAGCCTATAACCCCTGTGTCTTGTTGTCTGGGGCGATGGGGTTGTAGAGCAGTATGGTGCCTGTCGCACAGTACGGTGCCTGTCAGACAGTACGGTGCCTGTCAGACTCCTCTACTCAGGCCTCTAATCAACACCCTCATTTTCGCATGGTCACGACCTAAGGTACCAATGCCTATTCCCTATACAGGCACCATGTGGGCCTGCGTGGAGCTGTGTGTGTGCATGTCTCTGTGTGTGTGTGTGTGCGTGTTTCCCTGTCCTGTCCTCAGCTGTCTTTCTATGTGCATGTCTCTCTGTGTGTGTGTGCATGTCTTTCTGTGTGCATGTCTTAGAAGCCCTTTGTTTTTCTGACTTCATATTTCTGTGTATCTTTGTGACGTAATGTTTATTTTTTTCCATGTTCTTTTTAGAACAGGATAAGTGCGTTGAGGCACTGTGAGCGTCTTTCCTCTCTTCTCTCCGCAGCTCCCGTTCTCTCGGCTGTCTTTGTGCTTCGATTTATTAGGCATTCACACCCTGTCTTTGTTAACCTCAGTCTCTGCACATGAGAAAACGAGACATTAACATTTGATCTCCCTATTTCTGGTCCCCGTCCACTGATTCTGCTGTTCAAAGGAGCGGTTAGAGGGGAACTTTTAAAAGGACACACACCCATCGTAGGTAATAGGCACGTATAATACATGTAAGTGAATGTTGATGTTGTAGCTCTCATTGCTGGGTTTTGTCACGAGTTGTCCTTGATTATAAACTGGGTGGTTAGAGCCCTGAATGCTGATTGGCTGACAGCCATGGTATATCAGACCGATTACCACGGGTATGACGACACATTTCTTTTTACTGCTCTAATTACATTGGTAACCGGTTTATAAAAGCAATACGGCACATTGGGGGGCTAAGGGCTGTATCCATGCACTACACGTTGCGTGGTGCATAAGAACAGCCCTTAGTCGTGGTATATTGGCCATATACCACACCCCCTTGTGCCTTATTGCTTAAATATTCTGCATCAGCAAGACTGCTGCCAACTGTCATATTTCGAAGAATGCACTTGTGCTGGGATTTTTCAAGACAGTATAAGGCCTACTGCTTCAGATTGTTACCAACTGTCATTCTAGTGTATCTCCAAGTAAGTAATTGTGTTTATGTTTCTTCTTTTTGTCTTCAGCTTCTTAGTGAAAAATGGCTACCTGTCACGTCCTGACCTTAGTTCCTTTTTTATGTCTCTATTTTTGGTTTGGTCAGGGCGTGAGTTGGGGTGGACATTCTATGTTTTTGTTCTATGTTTTGTATTTCTGTGTTTTGCTTGGTATGGTTCCCAATCAGAGGCAGCTGTCTATCGTTGTCTCTGATTGAGAACCATACTTAGGTAGCCTGTTCCCACCTGTGTCTGTGGGTAGTTGTTTGTTTTTTGGTTATGTATGTCTTCACCTTACAGAACTGTTTCGCTCTCGCTTTGTTTTGTTTTTTTTGGGGTTATTGCAGTGTTCAGTTTATTTATTACAATTAACATGGAGACTTACCACGCTGCGTTTTGGTCTGATCCTTCATATTCCTCATCCGAGGAGGACAACGATCGTTACACTACCCTAGTGGCGTGGTACTTGGGAATAGAAGTTTCTATTCTCACAGGAGATACAGAACAAGAAAGAGGCATCCATCTCCCCCCCCCCCCTCCTTACCTCCTCATTCTCTCATCTCTCCAACCCTCTCCCACTGTTTCATTCTCTCTGTTCATAATTCATGAGCTGGTTGCTGTCTCAGTAGGAGTTAAGCCTGCTGTAATTACGTAGCATCGCAGCAGCACGGTAAGGAAGGATCTGCAGTACACTCTGATAGGAGAATACACTTTAGGTTACAACACTGCACCTGTAAAGAGCTATTATTGTACCTGCTTAAACCGTACATGAAGAGCTCTCCACCTCGCTAGTTATTGTACATGCAGAGCTGAATGCAGCTTGTCCTTATGAAACATCAAATACATCAAGCAGCTTATATACAGTGGGGCAAAAAAATATTTAGTCAGTCACCAATTGTGCAAGTTGTCCCACTTAAAAAGATGAGAGAGGCCTGTAAGTTTCATCATAGGTACACTTCAACTATGACAGACAAAATTAGTTTAAAACATCCAGAAAATCACATTATAGGACTTTTAATGAATTTATTTGCAAATTATGGTGGAAAATAAGTATTTGGTCAATAACAAAAGTTTATCTCAATACTTTGTTATATACCCTTTGTTGGCACTAACAGAGGTCAAACGTTTTCTATAAGTCTTCACTAGGTTTTCACACACTATTGCTGGTATTTTGGCCCATTCCTCCATGCAGATCTCCTCTAGAGCAGTGATGTTTTGGGGCTGTTGCTGGGTAACACGGACTTTCAACTCCCTCCAAAGATTTTCTATGGGGTAGAGATCTGGAGACTGGCTAGGCCACTCCAGGACCTTGAAATGCTTCTTACAGATCCACTCCTTCGTTGCCCGGGCGGTGTGTTTGGGATCATCGTCATGCTGAAAGACCCAGCCACGTTTCATCTTCAATGCCCTTGCTGATGGAAGGAGGTTTTCACTCAAAATCTCACGATACATGGCCCCATTCATTCTTTCCTTTACACGGATCAGTCGTCCTGTTCCCTTTGCAGAAAAACAGCCCCAAAGCATGATGTTTCCATCCCCATGCCTCAAAGTAGGTATGGTGTTCTTTGGATGCAACTCAGCATTCTTAGTCCTCCAAACATGACGAGTTGAGTTTTTACTTTTGGTTTCATCTGACCATATGACATTCTCCCAATCTTCTTCTGGATCATCCAAATGCTCTCTAGCAAACTTCAGACGGGCCTGGACATGTACTGGCTTAAGCAGGGGGACACGTCTGGCACTGCAGGATTTGAGTCGCTGGCGGCGTAGTGTGTTACTGATGGTAGGCTTTGTTACTTTGGTCCCAGCTCTCTGCAGGTCATTCACTAGGTCCCCCCGTGTGGTTCTGGGATTTTTGCTCACCGTTCTTGTGATCATTTTGACCCCACGGGGTGAGATCTTGCGTGGAGCCCCAGATCGAGGGAGATTATCAGTGGTCTTGTATGTCTTCCATTTCCTAATAATTGCTCCCACAGTTGATTTCTTCAAACCAAGCTGCTTACCTATTGCAGTCTTCCCAGCCTGGTGCAGGTCTACAATTTTGTTTCTGGTGTCCTTTGACAGCTCTTTGGTCTTGACCATAGTGGAGTTTTGGTGTCCACAAACAAGTTCAAACAGGTGCCATTAATACAGGTAACGAGTGGAGGTCAGAGGAGCCTCTTAAAGAAGAGGTTACTGGTCTGTGAGAGCCAGAAATCTTGCTTGTTTGTAGGTGACCAAATACTTATTTTCCACCATAATTTGCAAATAAATTCATAAAAAATCCTACAATTTGATTTTCAGGGGAAGAAAAAGCTCATTTTGTCTGTCATAGTTGAAGTGTACCTATGATGAAAATTACAGGCCTCTCTCATCTTTTTGAGTGGGAGAACTTGCACAATTGGTGGCTGACTAAATACATTTTTGCCCCACTGTACATCACATGTATTATGCTGTATATCCGTTTCCACAAGTGGAGGCTCAGTTTCTGCCAATAGAGATGTCAAAGCTGATGATGTGTCAGTCCTTTGCAGGAGAGAGAACAGTGCAATGCATTGTTATCCAACCCTGTACTTTGTTTTATTTTGTTTGACACGGACGTTTAGCATCAACACCCTCGCAGGTGAGTGTCAAACATCTCCATCAATCTCTCCATCTACTTTGCCTGCTGCCTTCCTCCTTCTTCCCCCATTTCCCCTCCAGCTCCGTCTCTTTAAGTTAGTTGTGTCTCTCTCTCCCTCTCTCTCGTCCCCTCTCTCTCTCACCCCCCCCTCCCTCTCTCTCTCCCTCTCTCTCGTCCCCTCTCTCTCTCTCCCTCTCTCTCTCTCTCTCTCTCTCTCTCTCTCTCTCTCTCTCTGTCTCTCTAGCTGGCTGGCTGGTTGGTTGGCTGGTTGGCTGGCTGGCTGGCTGGTTGGCTGAGTTGATACTGAGGATTCTGTGTCTTGCTTGAACAAGTCAAGTCCTTTGTCGTTTCACTGTTTGAAGTGCCTGCCTTCCAAATTGCCTTCGGCTTGGCATCTGTGGGTGTGAGTGCGACTGAGTGGATCTGCCTTTGTTTTCATTGTTTCTGAGTCTGTGTGTGTGTCTGTGTTTTGATGGGTGTAATAGGTGTAATTTGGATGCGTAAGATGCACTTGCATAAGTGGTAATTGTTGTTTAATCAAGCTTTGAAAACTGTTAGTTGAATTTCAATAGCATTTCATTAGTATTAAATCAGCTGTGGATGTAGTGGTGGCATCAGTGTTAACACTGGCCTTGCTGGCAACAGTGGTCGAATATCGTCTACAGTACAGTGATACTACGGCAAGTTGTTGGTATTAAAGAAACAGTCTAGCTATGTGTTAGTGCACTACTCCAATAGTGCACTACTTTCACCCAGGGCCCATAGGGCTGTGGTCAAAAGTAGTGGACTATATAAGGAATAGGGTGCCATTTGGGAACCAGTAGTCAGGGAGGGTGTATACTGGGTGGCTGTCTGTGATATGAAGGCAGGATAAAAGATGGCATGCATAAAGAAGAGTGTCCATTACACTGCCTTACCGTACCTTATTGTACCGTATGCCTGGGTTACACCAGGAGGAGAGAGGGCTGGGGGAGCTGGGAGAAATATGCTGATGCTGTTTTGGAATCAGTGCTTTTTTTTGTATGAGGGACAGGGTTCTACCAAGAACTGTTTTGATATGAAGAACCCCTTTTGGAAGACAATTGTTCTTTGGTCATTCTTTGGAAAGCAAGAAGGGTTCTACATTTCCCAGCATGCTCTATTGCAGGGTGATTTTCAGAATTGTTTGTTTTAATGTCTGTGTGTTTGCATGTACATTGATTGATTGATACATTTTATGCTACACAAAGATAAAGAGCATACATTTATCTAAACTAATCTAATCTGACTTATTGCACCTATTACTGAGATGTTTTCTTTTCTTTTACAGTTTAGGTGATTGAGGTAGTCTCAGTTTTCAATCTTTTCTACCATTCTGAATAGAGATTGTGAGTGATTTAAAACTCCATAGGAATATCCATAGGAATTAAACATCACTTTGCAAGCCAGCATAATGTTACTTGCAGGCCTGATGTAGCCTTTAAACCAGGAGTTTCCTAACACCACTGTGTTAGGGCAGGGGTTCCCAAACTTTTTCACTTAGGACCCCCTTCCAGCATTTGGGAACATCCCACTCCCTCCATGCGCGTGTACCACATCTATTTCTATGGGCACAAGCACAGTTCGGCAGGTTTAAAGCAAATTTCCTTGCAATTCTATACATTGTTACTTGCAGGCCTGTGAATTTATGTGGTATTTGAGTAACTCAAACACTGCAACAAAATCTATGCGCTAAAAAACCTAGCAAAAAAACATTAACTGACATGGGCTAGTTGATCTGGTCATTTCAGGCAAGTTATAAATAGCTCTCTAAGGTATGCAATGACTGACATGACAAGAAGAAAACTGATGATGAATTACCCAATTTCAAAATTGCGCCTTGTGCATTGTCCTGTTACGACTTTCAAGAGTTATAGGGGTGCGCACGCCACAATTTGGGAACCACTGTGTTAGGGTATAACTACAATAGGCCCTCAAAGAAAGGCCTTGTGATATATGTAATGTACAGGATTGTCATAAATCACTTAATTTGAAAGGCTCGTAAGGCTGGTGAAACCATTCATAGAGGGTTCTAGTAAGAACCCGCCCAAGATACAAGGGTTCTCGGTAGAACCCTTCATAGAGGGTTCTAGGAATAACCTTTAGATGATAAAATGGTTATTGGTAGATCCCTTCATAGAATGATCTAGGTAGAACATGAAGGGTTCTAGGGAGAACTAGATGGTTCTACTTAGCACCTTTTTCTCTAAGAGGGTACTTTACTCAGAATTGCAGATTGTGGATCTAAGAATTAAGCACAATATAACATCTGTTTTGGGAGAAGGTTCCAGTTACAGTATGTGTAGTATTTGTTATATTTTGAGAGGTCTATTTCATTTTTATAAGCATTTTGCTTCATCCAGGATATGCCATAATTCTCCCTGCCAACAGACCAGGGAGCTTTATGGGCATTCATTGTTAGTTTGACAGTGAAGGAATGGCTGTTTAAAAGGGTATATCGTCATGATTCTCCCACAGATGACAGCAGACTTGAGTGTAATGGATGTGGTTGCGTTGTTGGTGTTAGTTGACAGACTAAGCAGAAAGGACAGATTCACTCTCACGCACACATGCAAGCACACACACACACACAAATCTTCCTTCGCCATAGAACTGTTAAGGCTCCAAGGATTGATGCAGAATTGAAAAACTGTATGGTTGAAAGAGATGGGACAAAGGGAGTGGCTAATAAGTCCGGCTGTACACCTGACTGGCTTACTTACTGCAAATTGAGAAATTGTGTGACTAAACTCTACAAAAAGAAGCAGAAACTTCATTATGAAGCCAAGATTAATGATATAAAGAACGATGGAAAGAACTTTGGAGTGCTTTAAATGAAGTTATGGGCCGTGTCACGCTCGCTAACCTCCAACTCCCTGTCATAAATCAACCAAGGCGCAGCGTGCATGTAGTTCCACATCTTTTAATGAAAGTGAAACCGAAACAACCAAAAAACAAACAGGTAAAGAGCGTGACGCAACCGAGGTGCACACAAACACACACGGAAAAATAATTACCCACAACACACAGGTGGGAAAAGGCTACCTAAGTATGGTTCTCAATCAGAGACAAAGACAGACAGCTGTCCCTGATTGAGAACCATACCTGGCCAAAAACAAAGAAATACAAAAACATAGAAAAAATAACATAGAATGCCCACCCTGGTCACACCCTGGCCTAACCAAAATAGAGAAGAAAAAGCCTCTCTATGGCCAGGGCGTGACAGGCAGACAGACAAATTCAACTCCATATTTCATCGAATCAGATGGCTTATTCATCACAAAACCATTTGATGTTGCCAATTATTTTAATGATTATTTCATTGGCAAAGTGGGCAAACTTAGGCAGGAAATGCCCACGACAAACAGTGAGCAATTATATTCATGTATAAAAAAAACTAATAATGAAAGAAAAGCTGTGCACGTTTGAATTTTGTAAAGTTAGTGTGGTAGAGTTGGAAAAATCATTGTTATTAATCAATAATGACAAACCTCCTGGCAATGACAACTTAGATGGAAAGCTACTGAGGATTGTAGTTGACTCGATAGCCACTCCTATCTGTCATATTTTTCATCTGAGCCTAGAGGAAAGTCTCCGCTACCCAAGAGTGGTAAAAGCAGCCTTTACTGGTTCTAACAGTAGACCTTTAAGCTTGCTGCCAGCTCTTAGCAAACTGTTGGAAAAAAATTGTTTGACCAAATACAATGCTATTTCTCTGTAAACAAATTAACAACAGACTTTCAGCATGCTTATAGAGAAGGGCACTCAACATGTACTGCACTGACACAAATGACTGATGATTGGTTGAAGAAATTGATAATAAGAAGATTGTGGGAACTGTACTGTTAGATTTCAGTGCAGTCTTTGATATTATTGACCATAACCTTTGTTGAAAAAACTTAAGTGCTAGGTCTTTTCAACCTCTGCCATATCGTGGATTCAGAGCTATCTATCTAATAGAAGTCAAAGGGTTTTCTTTAATGAAGCGTCAAGACCAAAGAGCTGTCAAAGGACACCAGAAACAAAATTGTAGACCTGCACCAGGCTGGGAAGACTGAATCTGCAATAGGTAAGCAGCTTGGTTTGATGAAATCAAATTCAAATCAAATGTATTTATATAGCCCTTCGTACATCAGCTGATATCTCAAAGTGCTGTACAGAAACCCAGCCTAAAACCCCAAACAGCAAGCAATGCAGGTGTAGAAGCACGGTGGCTAGGAAATACTCCCGAGAAAGTCCAAAACCTAGGAAGAAACCTAGAGAGGAACCAGGCTATGTGGGGTGGCCAGTCCTCTTCTGGCTGTGCCGGGTGGAGATTATAACAGAACATGGCCAAGATGTTAAAATGTTCATAAATGACCAGCATGGTCGAATAATAATAAGGCAGAACAGTTGAAACTGGAGCAGCAGCACGGCCAGGTGGACTGGGGACAGCAAGGAGTCATCATGTCAGGTAGTCCTGGGGCATGGTCCTAGGGCTCAGGTCCTCCGAGAGAGAGAAAAAAAAAGAGAGAAAGAGAGAATTAGAGAACGCACACAGGACACCGAATAGGACAGGAGAAGTACTCCAGATAAAACAAACTGACCCTAGCCCCCCAACACATAAACTACTGCAGCATAAATATTGGAGGCTGAGACAGGAGGGGTCAGGAGACACTGAAATCAACTATGGGAGCAATTATTAGGAAATAGAAGACATACAAGACCACTGATAATCTCCCTCGATCTGGGGCTCCACACAAGATTGGGGTCAAAATGATCACAAGAACGGTGAGCAAAAATCCCAGAACCACACGGGGGGACCTAGTGAATGACCTGCAGAGAGCTGGGACCAAAGTAACAAAGCCTACCATCAGTAACACACTACGCCGCCAGGGACTCAAATAATGCAGTGCCAGACGTGTCCCCCTGCTTAAGCCAGTACATGTCCAGGCCCATCTGAAGTTTGCTAGAGAGCATTTGGATGATCCAGAAGAAGATTGGGAGAATGTCATATGGTCAGATGAAACAAAAATATAAATTTTTGGTAAAAACTCAACTCGTCATGTTTGGAGGACAAAGAATGCTGAGTTGCATCCAAAGAACACCATACTTACTGTGAAGCATGTGGGTGGAAACATCATGCTTTGGGGCTGTTTTTCTGCAAAGGGACCAGGACGACTGATCCGTGGAAAGGAAAAAATGAATGGGGCCATGTATCGTGAGATTTTGAGTGAAAACCTCCTTCCATCAGCAAGGGCATTGAAGATGAAACGGGGCTGGGTCTTTCAGCATGACAATGATCCCAAACACACCGCCCGGGCAAACGAAGGAGTGGCTTCGTAAGAAGCATTTCAAGGTCCTGGAGTGGCCTAGCCAGTCTCCAGATCTCAACCCCATAGAAAATCTTTGGAGGGAGTTGAAAGTCTGTGTTACCCAGCAACAGCCCCAAAACATCACTGCTCTAGAGGAGATCTGCATGGAGGAATGGGCCAAAATACCAGCAATAGTGTGTGAAAACCTAGTGAAGACTTATAGAAAACGTTTGACCTCTGTCATTGCCAACAAAGGGTATATAACAAAGTATTGAGATAAACTTTTGTTATTGACCAAATACTTATTTTCCACCATAATTTGCAAATAAATTCATTAAAAATCCTACAATGTGATATTCTGGATTTTTCTTCTTCTCATTTTGTCTGTCATAGTTGAAGTGTACCTATGATGAAAATTACAGGCCTCTCATCATTTTAAGTGGGAGAACTTGTACAATTGGTGGCTGACTAAATACTTTTTTGCCCCACTGTAAATACTAAGAGTTGAGACTGACTGCATCACTTCTTGTTTTGATAAGAAACATTAATATGTTGAGAATTCCAAATTGTTTCGCATAGTCAACTTACACACATCTCTGACACACACACTTATTCCACCAGACATGCCACCAGGGGTCTTTTCACAGTCCCCAATTCCAGAACAAATTCAAGAAAACATACAGTATTATATAGAGTCATTGTTGGATGGAACTTCCTTCCATCTCCTATTGCTCAAATAAATAGCAAACCGGGTTTAAAAAAACAGATAAAGCAACACCTCACGGCACAACGCCTCTCCCCTCTTTGACCTAGATAGTTGGTGTGTATGTATTGACATGTAGGCTACGTGTGCATTTAAAAAGAATGTATGTAGTTCTGTTCTTGTCTAATGATGTTCTGTATTATGCCATTCTGTATTATGTTTCATGTTTTGTGTGGACCCCAGGAAGTGTAGCTGCTGTTTTTGCAACAGCTAATGGGGATCCTAATAAAATGCCAAAATACCCTGCAGCCCACAGCACAGTGGACACGGTGCTAGCAGTCAATGTGATGAATGGTGCCCGCATTGAGAGTGTATCACGCTACTTTTACATCTCTATCTTATTAACACACACACACACTGAGGTGAGGTGTTGGCTGGTTACTGCATAAGAAGTCTAATACGCAGGCTAGAACCTGTCTATAGAGGATGTACTGGCACCATTAGTCTACCGCTCTCCAGATCCCAGCACATCTGTTCCACACACACACACACACACACACACACACACACACACACACACACACACACACACACACACACACACACACACACACACACACACACACACACACACACACACCGAGATACACACATCATTAGAGTATGCAGAACTTTTAGGATCACCTAAAACTGCCTGCAAAACCCTTAAACAGTTCTCTCCCAGTGACATCCTCTTCAGGAAAACGCAGTGTGTATGAGATGAAGAATAACTAAATTGGAGTATGTGACTCCTTTTCATCCATTCTCTCTGCTTCTCTTTGCCAGGCCTCACCTTTTTGTTGACCCATGAAAGAAGCCATGCCGGTCCTCTCAGCAGGCACAGGTAAGATGAAATACACCAGAAAAGGTACAACCTTTATGCATCAAAATCGAATCCCAGGCTTAGTTGGCCAGGGTAGTGGGTTTGAATCCCAGGCTTAGTTGGCCAGGGTAGTGGGTTTGAATCCCAGGCTTAGTTGGCCAGGGTAGTGGGTTCGAATCCCAGGCTTAGTTGGCCAGGGTAGTGGGTTTGAATCCCAGGCTTAGTTGGCCAGGGTAGTGGGTTTGAATCCCAGGCTTAGTTGGCCAGGGTAGTGGGTTTGAATCCCAGGCTTAGTTGGCCAGGGTAGTGGGTTTGAATCCCAGGCTTAGTTGGCCAGGGTAGTGGGTTTGAATCCCAGGCTTAGTTGACCAGGGTAGTGGGTTTGAATCCCAGGCTTAGTTGGCCAGGGAAGTGGGTTTGAATCCCAGGCTTAGTTGGTCAGGTTAGTGGGTTTGAATCCCAGGCTTAGTTGACCAGGGAAGTGGGTTTGAATCCCAGGCTTAGTTGACCAGGGAAGTGGGTTTGAATCCCAGGCTTAGTTGGCCAGGGAAGTGGGTTTGAATCCCAGGCTTAGTTGGCCAGGGTAGTGGGTTTGAATCCCAGGCTTAGTTGGCCAGGGAAGTGGGTTTGAATCCCAGGCTTAGTTGGCCAGGGAAGTGGGTTTGAATCCCAGGCTTAGTTGGCCAGGGTAGTGGGTTTGAATCCCAGGCTTAGTTGGCCAGGGAAGTGGGTTTGAATCCCAGGCTTAGTTGGCCAGGGAAGTGGGTTTGAATCCCAGGCTTAGTTGGCCAGGGAAGTGGGTTTGAATCCCAGGCTTAGTTGGCCAGGGTAGTGGGTTTGAATCCCAGGCTTAGTGGGCCAAGGTAGTGGGTTTGAATACCAGGCTTAGTGGGCCAGGGTAGTGGGTTTGAATCCCAGCCTTAGTTGGCCAGGGTAGTGGGTTTGAATCCCAGGCTTAGTGGGCCAAGGTAGTGGGTTTGAATCCCAGGCTTAGTTGGCCAGGGTAGTGGGTTTGAATCCCAGGCTTAGTTGGCCAGGGAAGTGGGTTTGAATCGCAGGCTTAGTTGGCCAGGGAAGTGGGTTTGAATCCCAGGCTTAGTTGGCCAGGGAAGTGGGTTTGAATCCCAGGGTTAGTTGGCCAGGGAAGTGGGTTTGAATCCCAGGCTTAGTTGGCCAGGGTAGTGGGTTTGAATCCCAGGCTTAGTTGGTAGTGGGTTTGAATCCCAGGCTTAGTTGACCAGGGTAGTGGGTTTGAATCCCAGGCTTAGTTGGCCAGGGTAGTGGGTTTGAATCCCAGGCTTAGTTGGCCAGGGTAAAGGGTCTGAATCCCAGGACCACCCCTACGTAAAATGTGTGCATGCATGACTGAAAATCTCTTTGGATAAAAGCGTCAGCTAAATGGTATCTACCATTATATATTACATTACTCCGTTGGATCTGAGGATGTAAACAAAGACGGATCCCAGTTCCTTCACCCTCCCTCCTCTCCACAGGCCTGCACGAGACTCTGGCCCTGTTGACGTCCCAGCTGCGTCCTGATGCCAACCACAAGGAGGACATGGTCTTCCTCAAAGATGTCTTCAGTGAGAAGAGCCTGGGCTACCTCATGAAGGTACACATAAGACTGGGTGGCAGAGGCAAAACGTTGGTTTTAGAAGTGTGGGGACATAACTATATATACAGTACCAGTCAAAAGTTTGAACACACCTACTCATTCAAGAGTTTTTCTTTATTTTAACTGTTTTCTACATTGTAGAATAATAGTGAAGACAACAAAACTAACACACATGGGATCATGTAGGAACCAAAAAAGTGTTGAACAAATCAAAATATATTTTATATTTGAGATTCTTCAAGGTAGCAACCATTTGCCTTGATGACAGCTTTGTGCACTCTTGGCATTCTCTCAACCAGCTTCATGGGTAAATGCTTTTCCAACAGTCTTGAAGGAGTTCCCACAAATGCTGAGCACTTGTTGGTTGCTTTTCCTTCACTCTATGGTCCAACTCATCTCAAACCATCTCAGTTGGGTTGAGGTTGGGTGATTGTGGAGGCCGGGTCATCTGATGCAGCACTCCATCCCTTTCCCTATTGGTCAAATAGCCCTTAGACAGCCTATAGGTGTGTTAGGTCATTGTCCTGTAGAAGAATAAAAAAATAGTCCCACTAAGCGCAAAACAGATGTGATGGTGTATCACTGCAGAATGCTGTGGTAGCCATGCTGGTTAAATGTACATTGAATTCTAAATAAATCACTGACAGTGTCACCAGCAAAGCACCCCCACACCATCCCACCTCCTCCTCCATGCTTCACGGCAACCACACATGCAGAGATCGTCCGTTCACCTACTCCACGTCTCACAAAGGCATGGCAGTTGGAACCAAAAATCTCAAATTTGGACTCATCAGAACAATGGACAGATTTCCACCAGTCTAATGTCCATTGCTCGTGTTTCTTGGCCCAAGCATAGTTGTGATGTCTTCCCTATTATTTTACAATGTAGAAAATAGACAAAATAAAGAAAAACCCTTGAATCATCAAATCAAGTCAAATGAATCTATACAGCCCTTCTTACATCAGCTGATATCTCAAAGTGCTGTACAGAAACCCAGCCTAAAACCCCAAACAGCAAGCAATGCAGGTGTAGAAGCATGGTGGCGAGGATAAACTCCCTAGAAAGGCCAAAATCTAGGAAGAAACCTAGAGAGGAACCAGGCTATGAGGGTTGGCCAGTCCTCTTCTGACTTTGCCTGGTGGAGATTACAACAGAACATGGCCAAGACGTTCAAATGTTCATAAATGACCAGCATGGTCAAATAATAATAATCACAGTAGTTGTTGAGTGTGCAGCAAGTCAGCACCTCAGGAGTAAATGTCAGTTGGCTTTTCATAGCCGATCATTAAGAGTATCTCTACTGCTCCTGCTGGCTCTAGAGAGTTGAAAACAGCAGGTCTGGGACAGGTAGCACATCCGGTGAACAGGTCAGGGTTCCATAGCCGCAGGAAGAACAGTTGAAACTGGAGCAGCAGCGCGGCCAGGTGGACTGGAGACAGCAAGGAGTCATCATGCCAGGTAGTTCTGAGGCACGGTCCTAGGGCTCAGGTCCTCCGAGAGAGAGAAAGAGAGAATTAGAGAGAGCATACTTAAATTCACACAGGACACCGGATAAGACAGGAAGTACTCCAGATATAACAGACTGACCCTAGCCCCCCGACACATAAACTACTGCAGCATAAATACTGGAGGCTGAGACAGGAGGGGTCAGGAGACACTGTGGCCACATCCGATGATACCCCCAGACAAGGCCAAACAGGAAGGATATAACCCCACCCACTTTGCCAAAGCACAGCCCCCACACCACTAGAGGGATATCTTCAACCACCAACTTACCATCCTGAGACAAGAGACAAAGAACGGCCAAGGGGGCGCCAACCCAGACAGGAAGATCACGTCAGTGACTCAACCCACTCAAGTGACGCACCCCTCCTAGGGACGGCATGAAAGAGCACCAGTAAGCCAGTGGCTCAGCCCCTGTAATAGGGTTAGAGGCAGAGAATCCCAGTGCAGAGGGAGGAACCGGCCAGGCAGGGACAGCAAGGGCGGTTCGTTGCTCCAGAGCCTTTCCGTTCACCTTCACACTCCTGGGCCAGATTACACTCAATCATATGACCCACTGAAGAGATGAGTCTTCAGTAAAGACTTAAAGGTTGAGACCGAGTCTGCGTCTCTCACATGGGTAGGCAGACCATTCCATAAAAATGGAGCTCTATGGGAGAAATGTTACGTAGATGGAAAAAAGCTGTTCTTGAAACAGGCTTGATATGTTCGTCAAAAGAGAGATTAGGGTCCAAAGTAATGCCGAGGTCCTTCACAGTTTTATTTGAGACGACTGTACAACCATCAAGATTAATTGTCAGTTTCAACATAAGATCTCTTTGTTTCTTGGGACCTAAAACAAGCATCTCTGTTTTGTCCGAGTTTAAAAGTAGAACGTTTGCAGCCATCCACTTCCTTATGCCTGAAACACAGGCTTCTAGCGAGGGCAATTTTGGGGCTTCACCATGTTTCATTGAAATGTACAGCTGTGTGTCATCCGCATAGCAGTGAAAGTTAACATTATGTTTTCGAATGACATCCCCAAGACGTAAAATATATAGTGGAAACAATAGTGGTCCTAAAATGGAACCTTGAGGAACACCGAAATTTACAGTTGATTTGTCAGAGGACAAACCATTCACAGAGACAAACTGATATCTTTCCAACAGATAAGATCTAAACCAGGCCAGAACTTGTCCGTGTAGACCAATTTGGGTTTCCAATCTTCCAATGAATGTGGTGATTGATGGTATCAAAAGCAGCACTAAGGTCTAGGAGCACGAGGACAGATGCAGAGCCTCGGTCTGACGCCATTAAATGGTCATTTACCACCTTCACAAGTGCAGTCTTAGTGCTATGATGGGGTCTAAAACCAGACTGAAGCATTTCATATACATTGTTTGTCTTCAGGAAGGCAGTGAGTTGCTGCGCAACAGATTTTTCAAAAACATTAGAGAGGAATGGAAGATTCGATATAGGCCGATAGTTTTTTATATTTTCTGGGTCAAGGTTTGGCTTTTTCAAGAGAGGCTTTATTACTGCCACTTTTAGTGAGTTTGGTACACATCCGGTGGATAGAGAGCCGTTTATTATGTTCAACATAGGAGGGCCAAGCACAGGAAGCAGCTCTTTCAGTAATCTAGTTGGAATAGGGTCCAGTATGCAGCTTGAAGGTTTAGAGGCCAGTATTATTTTCATCATTGTGTCAAGAGATATAGTACTAAAACACTTGAGTGTCTCTCTTGATCCTAGGTCCTGGCAGAGTTGTGCAGACTCAGGACAACTGAGCTTTGGAGGAATACTCAGGAGTCTGTCATTTGCTTTCTAATGATCATGATCTTTTCCTCAAAGAAGTTAATTAATTTTTTACTGCTGAAGTGAAAGCCATCCTCACTTGTGGAATGCTGCTTCTTAGTTAGCTTTGCAACAGTATCAAAAATACATTTTGGATTGTTCTTATTTTTCTCAATTAAGTTGGAAAAATAGGATGATCGAGCAGCAGTGAGGGCTCTTCGATACTGCACGGTACTGTCTTTCCAAGCTAGTCGGAAGACTTCCAGTTTGGTGTGGCACCATTTCCATTCAAATTTCTGGAAGCTTGCTTCAGAGCTCGGGTATTTTCTGTATACCAGGGAGCTAGTTTCTTATGACAAATGTTTTTAGTTTTTAGGGGTGCAACTGCATCTAGGGTATTGCGCAAGGTTAAATTGAGTTCCTCAGTTAGGTGGTTAACTGATTTTTGTCCTCTGACGTCCTTGGGTAGGCAGAGGGAGTCTGGAAGGGCATCAATTAATCTCTGTGTTGTGTGAGAATTTATAGCACGACTTTTGATGCTCCTTAGTTGGGGTCTGAGCAGATTATTTGTTGCGATTGCAAATGTAATAAAATGGTGGTCTGATAGTCCAGGATTATGAGGAAAAACATTAAGATCCACAACATTTATTCCATGGGACAAAACTAGGTCCAGAGTATGACTGTGACAGTGAGTAGACATGTTGGACAAAACCCACTGAGTCGATGATGGCTCCGAAGGCATTTGGAGTGGGTCTGTGGACTTTTCCATGTGAATATTAAAATCACCAAAAATTAGAATATTATCTGCTATGACTACAAGGTCCGATAGGAATTCAGGGAACTCAGTGAGGAACGCTGTATATGGCCCAGGAGGCCTGTAAGCAGTAGCTATAAAAAGTGATTGAGTAGGCTGCATAGATTTCATCACTAGAAGCTCAAAAGACGAAAACGCCATTTTTGTTTTTGTAAATTGAAATTTGCTATCGTAAATGTTAGCAACACCTCCGCTTTTGCGGTATGCACGGGGGATATGGTCACTAGTGTAACCAGGAGGAGAGGCCTCATTTAACACAGTAAATTCATCAGGCTTAAGCCATGCCCTCGCTTCATACTGTCGCCAAACCCATTGGCTACAGGTTATCTACAAGTCTCTGCTAGGTAAAGCCCCGCCCTATCTCAGCTCGCTGGTCACCATAGCAGCACCCACTCAGCAGGTATATCTCACTGGTCACCCCCAAAGCCAATTCCTCCTTTGGTCGCGTTTCCTTCCAGTTCTCTGCTGCCATTGACTGGAACGAACTGCAAAAATCACTGAAGCTGGAGATTCCCATCTCCCTCACTAGCTTTAAGCTGTCAGAGCAGCTCACAGATCAATGCACCTGTTGATAGCTCATCTGTATACAGCCCATCTATCTACCTCATTCCCATACTGTATTTATTTATTTAGCTCCTTTTGCACCACAGTATCTCTACTTGCACATCCATCCTTTGCACATCTACCATTCCAGTGTTTAATTGCCATATTGTAATTACTTCACCACCATGGCCTATTTATTGCCTTAACTCCCTTATTGGACCTTATTTGCACTCACTGTATATACTTTTCTTTCTTTTTTTCCTACTGTATTATTGACTGTATGTTTTGTTCATTCCATGTGTAACTCTGTGTTGTTGTATGTGTCGATCTGCTATGCTTTATCTTGGCCAGGTCGCAGTTGCAAATGAGAACTTGTTCTCAACTAGTTTACCTGGTTAAAAAAAGGTGAAATAAAAATAAATACAAATGTTTCAGTCAGGCCAATCACATCAAGATTATGATCAGTGTTTAGATCATTGACTATAACTGCCTTTGAAGTGAGGGATCTAACATTAAGTAGCTCTATTTTGAGATGTGAGGTATCACGATCTCTTTCAATAATGGCAGGAGTGGAGGAGGTCTTTATCCTAGTGAGATTGCTAAGGCGAACACCGCCATGTTTAGTTTTGCACAACCTAGGTCGAGGCACAGACACGGTCTCAATGGGGATAGCTGAGCTGACTACACTGACAGTGCTAGTGGCAGACTCCATATATATATATATATATATATATATATATATATATATATACAGTATTTATTTTATCCAGTTGGATAAACACTCGAAAACAGCCTACCCGACCGCTCGGAGGCATCCGCATGGTCCTAAAGCACATTGAGGCCTCTTTTTGTATCACATTCCAATTATAAAACCAGAGGGGCAAAAAGGCAAATTCAGAATTTTTGGGAGGCAGGTCCCCCCCACCCCCAGTGAAAGTTGGGCCCCTGCTGGGTGGCAATGTTGCCAATGTTAATGGAATTTATGGTACACTTATGTTGTTAAATTTGTGTATGTGTGCGTGTGTGTGTGCTTGATCTCCCTGACCTTTCCGGTGATTGAACTACATGTTGCAGATCCATGAGAAGCTGAGACAGTACGAGCGCCAGAGTCCTACACCTGTCCTTCACAGCGCCGCCTCTTTGGCTGAGGATGTAAGTTCAACAAAGCACACACACACACACACACAAGGAACACACACACCACACACAATGCCGAAGTGTGAAGCACCCGTCCAATAGAGTCGGTCCCAGTGTGTTTGCTGAGACAGAGGAGCTGTAGAGGCAGGTAGTAAGGTATGTGGATTTATAGAGTTACAGTACAGTCATGTGTTGTGGTCTGAAAGTGCTGATTCATCTCAACGCTAATGAAACTCTCTCCACATCCTGTCTCTCCTCTCTCTCCTCACGCCAGTTAAGTGGAAAAGTGCTGAGCCATAACTCCCGGCTGCTTATTCTCCTGTGTGTGTATTTGTGTGTGCAAGCACACACTGTATATTGCTGCTTTAGGCAACAGCCGTACAACTCTACAGTATATATCTATATTTGTTGATTCTATTCTAGACTACTACTGCTAATAGTCTGCTACACTTTCAGAATATATCTGCTACATTTTTCAGTTATATCCCAAGCCCACACTGTTAGACACACAGATTTATTCCAGGTCAGAGGTCATGGTCTGACTGATAGCTCTGTTGTGATTGGCAGGTGGCAGAGGAGCTGCAGAGTGGACCAATGAGTGTTGAGGAGAAGGAACTCCTACAGCTGTTGACGTCCCCCCATCTCAAGGTAAACAAAAAACCCATACACACATAGAGACCTGGTTATGGAAGGTAGGGTGGCTATTCATGCATCCATATGTATTGAATAGCTCGATCTATGTCAATCTCTATGTACACTGAGTATTCAAAGGTATTCCTAATATTTGGTATACTCAGAATCAATGGTGGAAGAAGTACCCAGTTGTCATACTGTAGTAAAAGTAAAGATACCTTAATAGGAAATGACTCAAGTAAAAGTGAAAGTCACCCAGTAAAATACTACTTGAGTAAAAGTCTAGAAGTATTTGGTTTTAAATATACTTAAGTATCAAAAGTAAATAATTTCAAATTCCTTATATTAAGCAAAGCAGAAGGCCAAATTTTATAGTTAAAAAAAAGTTACAGATAGCCAGGGACACACTCCAACTCAGACATAACTTATAAACGAAGCATGTATTTAGTGAGTCCCCTAGATCAGATGCAGTAGGGATGACCAGGGAGGTTCTCTTGATAAGTGTGTGAAAGTTTACCTGTCCTGCTAAGCATTCAAACTGTAACGAGTACTTTTGGATGTCAGGGGAAAATGTATGGAGTAAAAAGTACATAATTTTCTTTATGGATGTATTAAAATACAGATACCCCAAAAAACTACTTAAGTAGTACTTTACACCACTGCCCAGAATGCTGTTCTGCAATTCTAACATTAATCATTCTCTCTCTGCTATCTCCCATCAGGCAGTTTTGTCCGTTCATGACACGGTTGCTCAGAAGAACTTTGACCCCGTGTTGCCACCGCTGCCTGACGACTTCGAGGACGAGCTGGAGGAGGAGTCAGTGAAGATCGTCAGACTGGTCAAGAACAAGGAACCACTGGTGAGCCATTGTAACAGAGAGGATGACAGGGGGATGGGGGAAAGAGATAAAATGGTAGAGGATGAGAGGATGAGGGGATGAGGAGATACAGTGGGGAGAACAAGTATTTCATACACTGACGATTTTGCAGGTTTTCCTACTTACAAAGCATGTAGAGGTCTGTAATTTTTATCATAGGTAGACTTCAACCGTGAGAGACGGAATCTAAAACAAAAATCCAGAAAATCACATTGTATGATTTTTAAGTAATTAATTTGCATTTTATTGCATGACATAAGTATTTGATCACCTACCAACCAGTAAGAATTCCGGCTCTCACAGACCTGTTAGTTTTTTCTTTAAGAAGCCCTCCTGTTCTCCACTCCAACCTCTCCACAATGGCAAAGACTCAGAGAGCTGTGTAAGGACATCAGGGATAAAATTGTAGACCTGCACAAGGCTGGGATGGGCTACAGAACAATAGGCAAGCAGCTTGGTGAGAAGGCAACAATTGTTGGCACAATTATTAGAAAATGGAAGAAGTTCAAGATGACGGTCAATCACCCTCGGTCTGGGGCTCCATGCAAGATCTCACCTCGTGGGGCATCAATGATCATGAGGAAGGTGAGGGATCAGCAAAGAACTACACGGCAGGATCTGGTCAATGACCTGAAGACAGCTGGGACCACAGTCTCAAAGAAAACCATTAGTTACACACTACTCCGTCATGGATTAAAATCCTGCAGCGCGCGCAAGGTCCCCCTGCTCAAGCCAGCGCATGTCCAGGCCCGTCTGAAGTTTGCCAATGACCATCTGGATGATCCAGAGGCGGAATGGGAGAAGGTCATGTGGTCTGATGAGACAAAAATAGAGCTTTTTGGTCTAAACTCCACTCGCCGTGTTTGGAGGAAGAAGAAGGATGAGTACAACCCCAAGAACACCATCCCAACCGTGAACCATGGAGGTGGAAACATCATTCTATGGGGATGCTTTTCTGCAAAGGGGGCAGGACGACTGCACCGTATTGAGGGGAGGATGGATGGGGCCATGTATCGCGAGATCTTGGCCAACAACCTCATTCCCTCAGTAAGAGCATTGAAGATGGGTCGTGGCTGGGTCTTCCAGCATGACAACGACCCGAAACACACAGCCAGGGCAACTAAGGAGTGGCTCCGTAAGAAGCATCTCAAGGTCCTGGAGTGGCCTAGCCAGTCTCCAGACCTGAACCCAATAGAAAATCTTTGGAGGGAGCTGAAAGTCCGTATTGCCCAGCGACAGTACCGAAACATGAAGGAACTGGAGAAGGTCTGTATGGAGGAGTGGGCCAAAATCCCTGCTGCAGTGTGTGCAAACCTGGTCAAGAACTACAGGAAACGTATGTTCTATGTAATTGCAAACAAAGGTTTCTGTACCAAATATTAAGTTCTGCTTTTCTGATGTATCAAATACTTATGTCATGCAAAAAAATGCTAAAGAATTACTTAAAAAATCATACACTGTGATTTTCTGGATTTTTGTTTTAGATTTCGTCTCTCACAGTAAAAATTACAGACCTCTACATGCTTTGTAAGTAGGAAAACCTGCAAAATAGGCAGTGTATCAAATACTTGTTCTCCCCACTGTATATATGGAAGTGGGAAGTGGGACTGGTGCTGTGTTGATTGATTGTTCGTAAAGAAACAAATAAAATAAGAGAAAAGAGATGGGAAGAATGAGGATATAATCCTGGGAGGAGGAAATGCTCATCTCTCTGTTCCCAGGGGGCCACCATCAGACGGGATGAGACCACAGGGTCTGTGATCGTGGCCCGCATCATGAGAGGCGGGGCTGCAGACCGGAGTGGTGAGTGATTCAGTCCCATTCTGTCCCTCTCTGTGTCTGGTCTTAACCCATACTGTCTGATACGTCTTGATTCATCATCCCCTTCCTCTGGAACTTGCGCAGACAAAACAGGGAGTTTTTGTTGGTCTGTCAAATGAGATCTATGGACCGCTCAGATAATTTTACCAGACATAATATGTCTGAAGGCAAGGCTAACCGAGACGATGTAACTTAGACAAATAATCAGAAGTCTGAACACATATGAACTTCTATGCAGCAGTGTACTGTAGCCTAAAGCATGTCAGTGGATATACATTTTATTGGTAACATCCTGTATAGAAGCTACAGCTGGGAGGATCCTCCACTAATGATTCTGAGATGTTGCAGAGATTAAAGCAGCAGCATGGCGAGAGAGAGAGAGACGGTGGTAGACAGACAGACGAGGATCTCTGTGGTTAACAGGCTGTTTGAAGCCGTGTTCTGTCTTTCCCCTGAGAGCCAATCACATATCACACATTACACACTCTCTCCAACGAGCTGACCACTGCTGTTACCATGGAAATACCACCTGCACATTGGGAGGGAGACGTGCGTTTCTTTATTATGTTCGGTGTGTGTTTAGTGTGTGTGTGTGGGGGGGGGGGTCAATAGAAAAAGGGGCATTACCATCTGTTTGTTTCTCTGTACAGTACATTATGTGCTTGTCTGTTTCTTCATATCATCCCTCTCTCCTCTCTCTCCCTCTCTGCCCTCCCTCCCTCCCTCCCTCTCTCCCTCTCTCCCTCTCTGCCCTCCCTTCCTTGCTCCCTTTCGCCTTCTCTCCCTCTCTCCCTCTCTGCCCTCCCTTCCTTGCTCCCTTTCTCCTTCTCTCCCTCTCTCCCTCTCTGCCCTCCCTTCCTTGCTCCCTTTCTCCTTCTCTCCCCTTCTCCCTCTTTGCCCTCCCTCCCTCTCTCCCTTTCTGTCCTCTCTTCCTCTCTCCCTCTCTGAGCAGCGATGAGATGAATTGATCCTATCGCTCATCCCTCTTTGTCAGGTTTCAATGATGTGACTGCAGTAGATCATGACTGAGGAGAGTGATACCACCACTCCCAAGCCCTATTGTTCATATCTCATCCCAGTTAATAGCGGTATGATAGATATAGTACACCTGCTACTGATACAGTGCTGTGCAAGATCTCCTCGATACACGATATGGTGTGCAACCCAAACGGCACCCTAATCCCTATACAGTCCACTACTTTTGACCAGATTCTATAGGCCCTGGTCAAAAGGAGTGCACTATATAGGGAATGGGAACCCAGGCATAGATCTCTACTTCTGCTCGCCTGTTGTCTCCCCTCACCACCTCCTCCCCTCCATCCAGGACTGGTCCATGTAGGAGACGAGCTACGGGAAGTCAACGGCATCTCCATCATTCACAAAAGACCTGATGAGATCAGTCAGCTTCTGGTGAGACTAGAGTAGAATACTTATTGTCTTCCTAATTTTTTAGACCACTAGCACCAACAGCACTGTTTTCCTTTGATTTATGTTGGCAATACATGCCGTATCAACTCTGCTGCGAAGATACAGTGGTTGAAATTGTGTTCAAAGTGTATTTCTGTGAAGCTAACATCCTGCTCCTCTCTGTGTGTTGCCATTCAGTCCCAGTCTCAGGGCTCCATCACCCTGAAGATAATCCCAGCCGTTAAGGAGGAGGACCATCTGAAGGAGAGCAAGGTGAGGAACACAACACAACGGTCTGGGCACGCTCAGTACAGACAAACACAGACACAGCTGCTCTGGAATGGAGGAAGGGTCAGAATACTGAACAGCCATGGTTCAGGCTCACACATACAGCAGTAGAGTCAATGGCAGACGAATTACAACAGTTTGTGCCAACATGCACTGAGACGTGTAGGTGTAATTTGAGACGTGTTTCAGATACACTACATGACCAAAGGTATGTGGACACCTGCTCGTCAAACATCTCATTTCAAAATCATGGGAATTAATATGGAGTTGGTCCCCCCTTTGCTGCTATAACAGCCTCCACACTTCTGGGAAGCCTTTCCACTAGATGTTGGAAAGTTGCTGCGGGGACAAGAGCATTAGTGAGGTCGGGCACTGATTTTGGGCGATTGGGCCTGGCTTGCAGTCAGAGTTCGAATTCATCCTAAAGGTGTTTGATGAGGTTGAGGTTAGGTCTCTGTGCAGGCCAGTCAAGTTCTTCCACACCAATCTCGACAAATCACTTCTGTATGGACCTTGCTTTTGGCACGGGGACTTGTCATGCTTAAACAGGAAAGGGCCTTCCCCAAACTGTTGCCACAAAGTTGGAAGTACAGAATCGTCTAGAATGTCATTGTATGCTGTAGCGTTAAGATTTCCCTACACTGGAACTACGGGGCCTAGTCCGAACCAAGAAAAACAGCCCCTCACCATTATTCCTCCTCCACCAAACTTTACAGTTGCCACTATGCATTGGGATAGGTAGTGTTCACCTGGCATCCACCAAACCCAGATTTGTCCATAGGACTGCCAGATGGTGAAGCATGATTCATCACTCCATAGAACTCCACTGCTCCAGAGTCCAATGGCGGTGAGCTTTACACCACTCCAGCCGACGCTTGGCATTGCGCATGGTAATCTTAAGCTTGTGTGGGGCTGCTCGGCCATGGAAACCCATTTCATGAAGCTCCAGACGAATAGTTTTGTGCTGACGTTCCTTCCAGAGGCAGTTTTGAACTCAGTAGTGAGTGTTGCAACTGAGGACCATTTTTACACGCTACGTGTTTCAGCACTCGGCCGTCCCATTCTGTGAGCTTGTGTGGACTACCACTTCGCGGCTCAGCCGTTGTTGCTCCTAGACGTTTCCACTTCACAACAACAGCACTTACAGTTGACCGGGGCAGCTCTAGCAGGGCAGACATTTGACTAACTGATTTGTTGGAAAGGTGGCATCCTATGACGGTGCCACATTGAAAGTCACAGAGCTCTTCAGTAAGGCCGTTCTACTGCCAATGTTTGTCTATAGAGATTGCATGGCTGTGTGCTTGATTTTATACACCTATCAGTACGGGGTGTGGCTGAAATAGTGAAATCCACTCATTTGAAGGGGTGTCCACATACGTTTGTATATATAGTGTATGTTGTGTGCACATGTTGTTCATGCACACACACAGACACATGCACAGATAGACTGTGATTCTGAAATCTATTTGCAAAAG